>NC_134357.1:351683557-351983557 GCF_048569485.1 Anomaloglossus baeobatrachus | reverse complement strand
ACAGAAAATGGTGACGTAGCAGCGACGTCGTTGTCGTCGTCGCTGTGTGTGACACCACCCGTATCTGATATCTAAAACACTGCTGTTATCCGTCGGGCCGTAGCTGTGTTAATTGAGTTTATGGATGTGGCTATAGCCTTTCAATAACTAACTGTTGCCAATCTGTAACAATTTTATGGATTTGTGAACATACATACATATTAGTGTTAGCGCTTATATATTTCTATTGATATGATTATAGTCCTTGGTAATATATTGCTGCCTAATTATAGGTCTACTTAGTAGACTTGTGGATATACAAATATCCATTAACTATTTAATAGTATTTGCGCTCAAAGTCAATTCTTGCTAATTTATAATGTTTTTGACAGTTCTATATGCTTATATGGGCTAATTATATTACCTAGCCTGTAGTGCTGTGTATATGATAGAATATCACACATGTACTAACATTTATACTCCTTTGCTACTTATGAAAGTTTGCAATTTGCGACAAAAATAATTTTTTCACACATTGATGTACATTAGTTTTTTTGAGGACGTTGGTATGGTGCAGCTTTAATATTGCATTTGATCAATATATGTATAACTTGTGAGGGGTATTCAACATAATAAATATACTATAGTAATACATCGATTTTTGTCTGTGGTTTAACCTCAGTTTATCAACAGATTATTTGATCTTGCATGCAATTGTCTACCTGTAATAAATTAAGGTGTCCTTCACCCAGTTATTTTTGTGTTTTATGGTGTTTTAACCCTTCACTTGACAATAAAATATTTACACATAATTCGACTGTTTGATCGCCTTTTTCCTCCTTTTTTCTCAACCATGATTAAGCGTCAGCTCTGCACAAAGCCCAGCAGAAGCCTTCATATATTTACCATCGGCGGTCTTGAAGCGGTTAAAAGTTTCCTTTTGGCAGTAGGTTTTGTAGTTAATTTTGAGTCCATTTTCATCCTGGAAAGGTTTTATTAGCTCATCTTTAATAATACCAACCTATAGCATTACCACACATTCACCTATCTGGCATCTGAGTTGAAATGGAGGTCTGTGCCAGTTACTGATGCAGCCACAGGCCCATCCATCTGGTTTGTCAAGCGTCACTCTCAGCATTCCATAAAACCTTTGAAAAATCTGTCTTCAGATATTTCTTAGCCCAGTCTTGATGTCTTGTTCAGTGATGGTCGGGTTTAATCCTTCCTTATTTTGGCCACGTCTCTGAGCACTGAGCACCTTGTACTTCATGGAGGTTTCACTTCTGGAATATGACAGCATTGGAGGATAATGGGTTCCTGGTTGCTTCTCGTTTGGTTCTTCTCAAATCTTTGGCAGTTAATGTGCATCTATTTTTCTCCACACATATTTTGTGACCCAGTTGACAATTTGCAAAAAAACTTTTGATGATTCTGTGATCACGCTCCAATATCTTAGCAATTTCAAAAGTCCTGCATCCTTCTCTAAGGGGTACTTTGCACACTACGACATCGCAAGCCGATGGTAGCGATGCCGAGCGCGATAGTCCCGGCCCCCGTTGCAGCTGCGATATCTTGTGATAGCTGCCGTAGCGAACATTATCGTTACGGCAGCTTCACATGCACTTACCTGCCCTGCGACGTCGCTCTGGCTGGCGAACCACCTCCTTCCTAAGGGGGCGGGTCGTGCGGAGTCACAGCGACGTCACACGGCAGGCGGCCAATAGAAGCAGGCGGGCGGAGATGAGTGGGACGTAAACATCCCACCCACCTCCTTCCTTCCTCATTGCAGCCGGGACGCAGGTAAGGTGATGTTCCGAGGAACAACATCGTAACATCGGTCCTTCCGAAATTATGGAAATGACCGACGGTACACAGATCATACGATTTCGACGCTTTGATTCACATACTCTGATATCGACAGCGACGCCAGATGTGCGTCACTTTCGATTTGACCCCACCGACATCGCACATGCGATGTCGTAGTGTGCAAAGTACCCCTAAGACTTAACATTTTTCTACTTTTCAGAGTCAAATCTCTCTTTTTTTGGCTCATTTTACCTAAGTAAATGTCGCGGGCGGAGGAGGGGACGCTGCGCTCTCCCACTGCTTGGGTCCAGCCGCGGCTGCGGCTGCTCGGTGGTGGCTCGAGCGGTGGGCCGGATCCCGGGGACTCGAGCGGCGCTCCTCGCCCGTGAGTGAAAAGGGTGGGGATTGGATGGTGGGGATTTGGTTATTGTCCGTGACGCCACCCACTGTTGTGGTGAAGTTGGTGACACCACCGCTGCTCTGGACGGGGATCCCGGGAGCGATGACAGGGAGCAGCTCTGATGTTAGTTCTCCCCTCCGTGGGTAGGGGGGTTGGTTGTCCCGGGGCCCGGTGATGGGCTAGGGAAGGATGGCAGGCGGGTTACGGGGCCTGGTGAGGTGCAGGGTCGCGGTGACAGCGCTGTGCCGCACGGCACGGTGGTACTCACTCAGCCAATGATGAGGACACAGTTCTCGGTAAAACACACGGCTGGATGGACGGGTCCCACAGAAGGCTGCGGTGTTGTTTCTCCCGGCAGGTTGATGGTGATTGCCTTTCCCTGCACCTATGTAGTGTAACGGTTCCAATAGGTTCCCACCGGTAACCCGCTCCCCAGCTTGGATGATTGCTGGAGGAGCCCCTTTTGCCCGCAGGCTCTGGCCCTGGGAACTTTAGCCTTGGCGGTGACTGTGTTTCCCTCTCTCGGTTGGACGGTTGCCTTCTGTCGGGACTTGGCTGCTGGGAAACCCAGGAGGTTCCCTTCGCTAACGGATTTGGCAAATTCATGGCGACTCCTAGCCTTGCCGGGGTCCGTAAGCCCCTGCCGGATGGTGCTGGCTTCTCTTTGTGTACCGGTCCGGTACCGCCGGGCCACCGCCCGTCCACGGTCCTTATGGTTAGCTCCAATAGGCCACTCCTGCAGACGGTCACCACCGTCTGCCAACCTTGCTGATCCGTCCGGGCCACACACCCGGACTAACTTCAGTCTGCTCCTCTACCACTTTCCTTCCTTCCACTTTCCACTCTCAAACTAAACTGCTCTACTTTTCCGCCTCCAGGACTGTGTACCCCTCGGTGGGCGGGGCCAACCACTTGGCCCACCCCCCTGGTGTGGACATCAGCCCCTAGAGGAAGGCAACAAGGGTTTGTGTCTGACTCCGGTGTGCCTGACCGGGAGTGTGGGGTGTGTAGGTGTTGTTCTCTGTGGCCCCTGGCTTGTCCAGGGCACCACATTCCCCCTTAGTAAAATGCAGACCGTCCGCAGGCTGCCTGTCCATCACCGGTTTTATTTTCACAAACTGGAAAAGTAAACGGTAAGACAGGTTACATTTATAATAACATCTTCCCACATCGGGAGGTACTCTTACTTAAAACGTTGCAAACGGTTACGGCTTCCGCTCTCTCCCACCCAAGTAACCTGGCCCTGATGCTGCCCCTAAGCAAACAGGCAGCACCCCTTGACCCCAGTCCAGCACAAGTTACCCGAGCGGGTTCTGTCCTTTTCAGGGGACCCACGTCCATGGGGAACCCCTGAAACCCCCAGAGGATCGCCACCAGTTCCGGTGGTGGCTGGGCCCCAGCCTGCTCCACTGCGGGCCCTTCCTCCAATCTGCCTCTCCGGAGGCGGTAACGGTGAAAGCCACAAACACAATTATTTACAAGCCACAAGCTCGTGGTTGCCCTGCTAGTTCTCAGGCTTGTCCATAAGGAGTCCCTTATGCAAAACTTGTAGACAGTCCCCACGGGGACAACGGTGCCGGCAACGACCGGTCTCAATCAAGCTGACAATCAGGTAAATCTTCGGTTAATCATTCTTATCATTCTTTTAAACGGTACTTTTTAACACATACAGACACAATTCCCCCCCCCTTTTAAAGAGTAGTTTCCCTGTACCTAAGTGGGGGTCTACCTAGGTTAGGGCGAGTGGACCTCCGGGGTCCGGTATCAGTTGGGACAGGCAGTGGGACAGAGGGAACGATCAGTTCCTCTTCCCTGCTATCGTGTGGGGCAGGCAGAGGCATAGGGGAGCTGGGTACAGGTTCATCCCTGGGCACTGGCTCATGGTTGACCACTTCCATTACTTCCTCATCCACGGGTTGTGGGAACCGTATCACTGGAAGAATCACTGCGCCATTCTGTGTAGGCCAGTCTGCTGGAAAGTCACCCATCATGGTGTGGATTACCTCTTTTGCCTTCTCCGCCGGTGTAGGAACCGGAGCTTCAGCCGCTGCCCTCAATGCTGGTGGGCACCTCTTTAGATGGTCCCGGGAAACCATGGCCAAAGTGCCCCCTTGGTCACGACTGATCTGGTAGGCCTTCCCATCTTCCCATCCTGTGGGCTGTATGACATATGGGGTCTGCTCCCATTGATCATCCAGCTTGTGGGTCCTCCTCTTCCGCTTCAGCACTATATCTCCAGGCTGGAAAGGGCCAGCAGACGCCTTCTGGTTGAAGCGCTGCTCCTGTTGTTCCCGACTCCGACTCAAGTTCTTCTCAACATACTCCTGAATTTGTCGATACTGCACCCTCCGCAGATTGTCCACTTCAGCTGTCGAAGGGAGTGCTTCTGGGGCTTCCAATCCCATGTCCAGATCCACCGGTAGCCGGCCAGGGCGTGCCCTCATCAGGTATGCTGGGGTGCATTTTGTTGAACTAGAAGGGATATTGTTGTACATATCGACCAAGTCGGGTAGCTTCTCCGGCCACAGGTTCCGCTCTTCTAGCGGCAACGTCTTGAGGAGGCCCAGGACCAGGTGGTTCATCTTTTCACACATGCCGTTGGTTTGGGCATGGTAAGGCGTGGTCTGGATTTTCTTTCAGCCGTACAACTGACAAAATTCATGGAATACCTCAGCTTCAAAGGCCGGGCCTTGGTCAGTAAGCACCTTCTCAGGGTATCCATGTGGTCGGCAGAAATAAGCCTGGAACGCTCTAGCGGCGTTATGCCAGTTAGGTCTTTGACTGGGACAACCACCATGAACCTTGAATAGTGGTCTACAATGGTTAGAGCGTAGGTGTACCCACTTCGGCTGGGGGTGAGCTTTACATGGTCCAAGGCAACCAGCTCCATCAGTTGATGTGTAACGATCGGGTGTAGGGGCGCCTTCTGGCTGGCCTCATCCTTCCTTCTCAGCGTGCAAGGGCCACACTCTCGGCACCAGGCCTCTACAGATTCCCGCATTCCACTCCAATAGAACCGCTCTCTCAACAGCATCTCTAGTTTCTTCCATCCGAAGTGTCCAGCACCATCATGGTATGCTTGCAGGACGGTGGGCATGTTAGCTTGGGGAATCACCAACTGGCGGATCTTCTCATGGGTCTTTGGGTTAATCAGCTCACGGTACAACTTCCCCTGGTGCAGATACAGCCGGGTCCGTTCCCGCCACAGGCGTTGGGCTTCAGCTGGGGCGGCAGGGTCTATCCCAGCAGCGCCCTGTTCCACCAGGATCTTGACTAGGCAGACAGCGGGTGCATGGTCCTGCGCTTCTTGCCACTCCTAGCTGGGCAGCGGGTCTAGGTTTACCCGTTGTTGATGGACATGCACCTTCTCTGTCGGTGGCTGATGAAATGCGGGCAACTCAATCTCTTCGAGGTCGTCATCCTCGGGCCCTTCTCCCAACAGGTATGGCATCCGAGAGAGTGCATCGGAATTAACGTTGGCATGGCCAGCCCTGTACTTGATGGAGAAATCATAGTTGGCTAGCCTAGCCACCCACCGCTGTTCCAACGCGCCCAGCTTGGCTGTGTCCAGGTGGGTCAGCGGGTTATTATCCGTGAAAGCGGTAAACTTAGCTGCTGCCAGGTAATGGCGGAACCGCTCGGTGATAGCCCACACCAGTGCCAGGAGTTCAAGCTTGAAAGAGCTGTAGTTCTCAGGGTTCCTCTCAGTCGGTCGAAGCCTTCGGCTAGCATAAGCAATCACTTTTTCTTTTCCATCTTGGACCTGGGATAGGACTGCCCCCAAGCCTACATTACTGGCATCTGTGTAGAGGATGAAGGGGTGGTTGTAATCAGGGTATGCTAGGATTTCTTCTCCGGTCAGGGCCGCTCTCAGCTGACGGAAAGATTCCTCATGCCTTTCTTCCCACACCAATGGGGCTCCTACGGGTCTACCACCTTTGGTCTGTCCCACGAGGAGGTCTTGCATGGGGGCAGCCATCTTCGTGTACCCCTTGATGAAGCGACGGTAATACCCCACTAGACCTAGGAACTGCCTCACCTCTCTCACCGTGGTCGGCCACGGCCAGTCCTGGATGGCGGAGATCTTCTCAGGGTCCGGGGCAACACCCTCTGCACTGACCACATGCCCAAGGTACTGCACTCTGGGTTTCAGCAGATGACACTTTGAGGGCTTCAACTTCATCCCATATTTTGCAAGGGACGCGAACACCTCGGCCAGGTGCTCCAGGTGGTCTTCATATGTCTGGGAGTATACAATCACATCATCCAGGTACAGCAGGACGGTTTCAAAATTTAGATGCCCCAGACAGCATTCCATCAGCCGTTGGAAGGTTCCAGGGGCATTGCACAGCCCGAACGGCATACTATTAAATTCGCAGAGTCCCATAGGGGTGGCAAAGGCAGTCTTCTCTCGGTCTTCTGGCGCCACAGCCACCTGCCAGTACCCGCTGGTGAGGTCAAGGGTGGAAAAATCGTTAGCGGTTCTCAGCGCAGCCAGAGATTCCTCAATACGGGGCAGAGGGTAAGCGTCCTTATGTGTTATCTGGTTAATTTTCCGGTAATCCACACACATCCGCATGGTGCCATCCTTCTTCTTAACCAGTACCAACGGGGCGGCCCAGGGACTACAGCTGTCCCTAATAACCCCTGCCTCCTTCATGTTCCTCAACATGTCCTTGGCACATTGGTAGTGTGCAGGGGGAATAGGCCTGTACCTCTCTTTGATAGGGGGGTGCTCACCGGTGGGGATATGGTGTTGGACCCCTTTAATCTGCCCAAAGTCTAGGGGATGTTTGCTAAAAACTCGCTCATACTCCCGTACCACCCGGTATACCCCTTCTTTGTGATGTGTAGGGGTATCGTCAGTGCCTACATTTAGCTGTCGGCACCACTCGTCTAACTCCCCTGGTGATAGGTGAGTGCTGGCAGTAGGTGGCGAGGTGGGGGGAACGGCCTCGCGGATGGTGTGGCGATCCAGAGTGAACAACTTGGCAAGGGTAGCGTACCGGGGAAGCCTGACTTCTTCCTCCCCGCAGTTCAGCACCCTCACAGGCACTCTCCCCTTCTTTACGTCTACCACCCCTCGGGCGGCCATTACTGTGGGCCAGTGTTCAGAGGGCATGGGCTCTATCATGGCGGGGTAGTCACGCCCCTGGGGCCCTACCGCTGCTCTACACCAAATCATCATCTCGCTCCTGGGAGGCACAATGAAAGGGGCAACATCCATCACTCTCACCCCACCAATCTCTCCTCCTGTCGAGTTCACATGCTGATGGTACATCAGGGCTCGGATCTCACGCTGCCCAGCTCTCTGTCGGCTCCCCGCTGCCGTAGCGGACAGCTGCTGCCGTAGGGTAAGCACATCACTCATACAGTGCTCCATCACGTTGGTCCCTAGCACTACCTTCGGGTTATGATCACTGGGTTCATTCATTATCACAATCATACCCTGGTGTTGCAGTTCAGCTCGTCCCACAGTCATGGCCACTTGCTTGTGCCCCACTTGGGTCAATGGGAGTCCATCAGCAGCAATCAGTGTCATACTGGCATCTGGGGGAGCCAGTTTGTCTTTTCCCCAATACCGTTGATACAGTGTGTATGGTATAGTGGTTACCTGTGATCCAGTGTCCAGGAGAGCCATCACCGGTATGCCGTCAACAGCCACGGGGATGATGGGCCGGGCCCCGATGTTCCCGCCAGTGTGGGGGGCCATGGGGTTCTACTCCTGAGGATTGGCCCGTGGTCCCAGAGGTTGCTCGTTTAACGGACACCGTCGGGAGTAGTGGCCGGGTTTGCTGCACCTGTAACAGATCGGGAGTCCATACTGTGAGTCATTGGCCCTTCTCCGCTGCATCCAGGGGACGTCCTCAGGGCTGTTGGCGAGCTGCATCTTCGCCGGGGCCTGGGATCTGATCGGAGGCTGGAGTGCGGCGAGAATCTTAGCGAGGTCCCCATCCATGCGGCGAACTTGAGCAGCAAGTTCTTCCATCGTTCCGCTAGGGGCTGCAGACACTGGAGGTGCTGATGGGGTAGGGGCCACCACAACGGGAGCAGTCTCAACCGGCCACGGTGCTGGCTCAGGGGCTTCAGATGTGGGGGGTTGCAGAGCTTTGATGGCCCGCTCCTTTAATACGGCAAAGTCCACATCAGGGTGTTCTAGGGCCCACAGCCGAAGTTGTTTGCGGTCCTCTGAAGACCTCATCCCCTGCACAAACTGCTCACTTAACATTTTGTTACTGTCCGCACTGTTGATGGTGTCCACCCACTTCAGTGTGCGGAGTGAGGTTTGCAGGCGCAAGGCATAGTCCCGAATGCTATCTGCGGGCCGTTGCCGGCATTGATAGAACTGCATCTGCAACTCCGTCTCGGTACGGGTCTCAAAGGCAGTTTGCAGCTTCTCAAAGATGGTGGCTACAGAGGACCGGTCCCCCTCGGCCCAGGTCTCCGCCTCTTGCTCAGCCGCGCCGGTTAGCTGCCCTAGCACTAGCGCTGCACGTTGCTTATCAGTCAGGGGGTACAGTTATAGTAGCGGACTAAGTTTTTTCCGGAAAACCTGCAAGGCATCAGGTTTCCCATCGTACTGCGGTAGCCAGGCAGCTCCGGGCACATAGGGAAAAGAGAACGGCATCACCTGAGCGAGAGCTGGGGCCGCGGCGCCCCCCGCCAGCGCGGCCAGGACCTGGGCAGGCCCATTCCCATCTACGGGTGCTCCCACGACTGCGTGCGCCGCTCCTCCAGCGGCACCATCGGGCGCAGATATCTTGTTTCCGTCCCCCTTAGTCTCTTTCCGGCTCCTCCTCTACAGGGGCGGGGTTTTGGCCTTCGCGCCTCCACTACTCGAGGAGACACTCGAACGGGAATTTTTCACGCCCAAGATGGCGGTTTCTCAAATTTTCCGGCCGGACACCTCCGGTGGTAACAAGGCGCACCTCTACCAGACGGCAGAGCGGTAGGATCCTGTTCGTGACGCCAAGTTGTCGCGGGCGGAGGAGGGGACGCTGCGCTCTCCCACTGCTCGGGTCCGGCCGTGGCTGCTGCGGCTGCTCGGTGGTGGCTCGAGCAGTGGGCCGGATCCCGGGGACTCGAGCGGCGCTCCTCGCCCGTCAGTGAAAAGGGTGTGGATTGGATGGTGGGGATTTGGTTATTGTCCGTGATGCCACCCACGGTTGTGGTGAAGTTGGTGACACCACCGCTGCTTTGGACGAGGATCCCGGGAGCGGTGACAGGGAGCAGCTCTGATGTTAGTTCTCCCCTGCGTGGGTAGGGGGGTTGGTTGTCCCGGGGCCCGGTGATAGGGTAGGGAAGGATGGCAGGCGGGTTACGGGGCCTGGTGAGGTGCAGGGTCGCGGGGGCAGCGCTGTGCCGCACGGCACGGTGGTACTCACTCAGCCAATGATGAGGACACAGTTCTCGGTAAAACACACGGCTGGATGGACGGGTCCCACAGACGGCTGCGGTGTTGTTTCTCCCGGCAGGTTGATGGTGGCTGCCTTTCCCTGCACCCATGTAGTGTAACGGTTCCAATGGGTTCCCACCGGTAACCCGCTCCCCAGCTTGGATGATTGCTGGAAGAGCCCCTTTTGCCCGCAGGCTCTGGCCCTGGGAACTTTAGCCTTGGCGGTGACTGTGTTTCCCTCTCTCGGTTGGACGGTTGCCTTCTGTCGGGACTTGGCTGCTGGGAAACCCAGGAGGTTCCCTTTGCTAACGGATTTGGCAAATTCACGGCGACTCCTAGCCTTGCCGGGGTCCGTAAGCCCCTGCCGGATGGTGCTGGCTTCTCTTTGCGTACCGGTCCGGTACCGCCGGGCCACCGCCCATCCACGGTCCTTACGGTAGCTCCAATAGGCCACTCCTGCAGACGGTCACCACCGTCTGCCAACCTTGCTGATCTGTCCGGGCCACACACCCGAACCAACTTCAGTCTGCTCCTCTACCACTTTCCTTCCTTCCACTTTCCACTCTCAAACTGAACTGCTCTACTTTTCCCGCCTCCAGGACTGTGTACCCCTCGGTGGGCGGGGCCAACCTCCTGGCCCACCCCCCTGGTGTGGACATCAGCCCCTGGAGGAAGGCAACAAGGGTTTGTGTCTGACTTCGGTGTGCCTGACCGGGAGTGTGGGGTGTGTAGGTGTTGTTCTCTGTGGCCCCTGGCTTGTCCAGGGCGCCACATAAACAAGCTGCATAATAATTCTGCACACATTAATGAAGGTCAAAATATCCACTTGCCTAAAAATTGTGCACACAGTGTATACTGCAAGAAAAAAGTCAGCTCCTCCTCTGCCGGCTACTACTGGCTCCAAGCTTACACCAGGCATTGGAAAGCAGGAGAATAAGGAGCAGCAAAATAAAAACTAAACAAACAAAATAAATAGACAGAATAGCAGGAAGAATGCAAACACCTAAAGGGCAACCAGTGATATTGCTATATACAACAATGAAGGCTATAAGAAAGCGATTTAATCATATGTATGAAAAATTCTATTTTCTCAGAAGATTCATTTAGGAATACATGAACCATGTGATGTCCTAAAGCAGTCCTTCTGGGTGTGAGAAGATGAAAAATAAGCAGAGAAATTTAAGGTTGCAGATTGAGCAACTACCGCATGCAGTGCCTTCCTGCTAAGGCCTGCATTCACAGATACAAAAGTATGCATGTAGACCATGTGGCAGCATTCAAAATTTGAATCACAGAAACATGATTTCTCACCATCCAAGAGACCCCAGCTCTGGTATGGATTGGGCTGTGTCTATTAAAAGGAGGAAACTTGCTTTGCCCGATAGGCTTCCACAATAGCAGATTGGATCCAATGATAATAGTCATTTTTGAGGCAAGCAGTCCCAAGTGGGGACTGGCAAATAAAGAATCAGAACATCTGAAAGGGGCACTGAAAGATACATATAATAGCATGGCTCTGACAACATCCAATATATGGAGGAACTTCTCTCTGGGTGGTGGAAAAGAAGAAACACAAAGACTCATAACAATACATTCATTAAGATGAAAGAAGACCACGTTAGAGGAGAGATTACGGGCTGCAAAACCACCTTGTCATTATGAAGAATGAGGATAGACAAGCATGTGACGCCCTGGCAGAGCCAGGTGGTCACACAGTAGGTCCTTGCACAACACCTTCCCTCACAGGGTTACACACAGCCGACCTGAAACCCTAGCCACCCCCCTCAGGGAAAGACAGGCACACCAGTGGTCCAGACCAGGCGGATGAGAAACGCCCACCTAGGGGTCTAGACAGCCCGGGGCGGGAAAACAAACAGATTAAGTCTGAAGTTCAAGTTGAGAGGAGTGGAAGCTGGGGCTAGGTGTAGCTCCAGCAGGAGGAGAAGCTCAAGTTGACAGGCACCGGGGTTGGAGCCCTGGTGCCTTGGCTAGCTGGCAGACGGTGGTCTCCGTCAGCAGGCGACGGGAAGACGGCAGCCGGAGATCCGATGTGGACCGGGACAGGGTTGGAGCCCGCCAATACCGTCACCAGAAAACCGACCCGGAAACCGTGCACAGAGGGGGTACTTGGACCCTGAAGCCAGGACCGGAACTAACGGCCTAGCTAATTAACCAATTGAGTGCAAGATTTTAGGTCCTGTCCCAACCAAAGTCCCAAAAGCAAACAACCACCCACAGAGAGGGATAGGGCATCCACCAGGGCCCAGTATATCCCACGGGTCAGCGTCAACGGGCACGGCTCCTCAGGTATACAAAACACCGGGAGCGGAGTCTTGCGTTCCACACCAAGAAGTCTACACAAACACAAAAGCAGTGCAGAGGAAAGAGACGGCGACCACCAGCCCGTGTGGGGGACCCGAGTACAACCGGCCGCGGCGGCCGGCCACCAGCACCTTTGGTTTACCAAAAGACTCATGTGATTTATTGACTGTGAGTAACCAAACATCCCCTGGTACGTCTGAGCGTGCGGGCCCCTGCCACCGCCATCCCTTGCACCAAACCACCGGGTCCCGGGGCAACCATCCCTACCCACGGAGGGGTTAACATCCAGCTGCCATCACATCTCCCCCAGGTATCCCTCAACAGCAGCGGTGGTGTCACACTTCACCACACACCGTGGGTGGCGTCACGAACAGAGTACGGCCAAGCTCATACAACCACGTTTTTCCCCTTTTTCATTTGGCGTGTCCGCGTGACCCCTGGGTCCGGAGGATCCCTCGAGCCACACAGCGTGTCCGGACCCGAGCAGCTCGGCTGCTACAGGCATGCGGTGGCACACCCCAAAAACTGGCATCACGAACAGGATTGTAACCCATTCACCTACCTGGTGGAAGTGCGCCTTATTTTGGACAGTCAGCGGTGATCCGTTCAAAAATTTTGTGAAGTCGCTATTTTGCTGCCATTTTTAGGCGCGAAAAACAACAGCCCAGCGTCTTCTTCCCCAAGAAAGTGCGCAAAGATGAAGCCCCGCCCCCTAGGAACAAAGGCGGAAGGTAAACCCTGAGGCCGAAAACGAAACTTACCAGCGGCTCGAGAGAGTGCTCGCAAAAGACCAAGGGGGAGAAGTGGGAAGATGTCCGCGCCCAACCCGAATGGCGGAGCGGCGGCGCTCCGAGGCGGAGTGGTGATTCCCGTGGAAGAACAAGAATCAGATCGCTTATCACTGGGAACCGCTGCCTGGCTGGTGCGGGAGCTGGCGAGATTCTGTGTCTGAGTGCATTCGCAGTCGCTGCAACAGGTGCTGGAATGGAAAGCGGAGGTCCGGAGAATGGTGGCCGTCGTGTGGGCCCATGAGAGCAGTGCCACCCATACTATGCCGCGTCGGAAGAAAAGTACACAGACCGTCCCGATCTCGTTGACCTGCCCGGAGCTAGAGCCTATTCCCTGCGTGATGGGAGAGTGCCGGCCGGCACAGCTCCCCGGAGTGACCACATCACCTGCCATACCACCTTCGTTCCCGATCAAAGTTCAGAGTTCCGGGATGTGTTGCAGCTGGTCCAGGGGTGCTGAGCCCAGGGTGCCGAGTGAGCCATACGGCCTCATGCAGCAGTGGTAGCGGAATCCCGGCTACCCCAAGTGTGAGCCCCGTTGAAAAAAGTTTTGAAGCTTCACTGAAGGGACTCTCTGGGAGAAGAGAGGGTTTACCTTGTGCTGAATGGGAACGAATTGCAATGCTCTGAAGGTACAGACTTAAAATCCACGTAGAAATTACTGGGTGGGGTCAGTGGGATATTTGAGAAGTGTATCCAAACCTCTGCAGGCGTACCGGGAGGTAACGGACTTGAAATCCGTGTAGAAATACTGGCCAGGGATAGCTAAGTAGTATATCTACTATTTGCAGTTCCAGCAAAGGAAATAGATTTTTGATAACAATGAAAGATAATTACCTTTCACAAATGGTACAGGACCCCACAAGAGGGGGAGCACTACTAGACCTTGTACTAACCAATAGGCCAGACCGCATATCAAATATACAAGTTGGGAGTTACTTGGGGAATAGTGATCACAAAATAATAAGTTTTCATGTATTCTTTAGTAAGATGTCTAGTAGAGGGGCTACAAGGACACTAAACTTCAGGAAAGCAAATTTTAAACGGTTGAGAGATGATCTTAGTGCAATAAACTGGGATGATGTACTAAGTAATAAAAGTACACAAAGCAAATGGGAGACTTTTATGAGCATCCTGAATAGGGCTTGTGCAGAAAATATACCCTATGTGAACAAACATGCTAGAAATAGGAGGAAACCCCTATGGCTAAATAGAGCTGTAAGGGAAGCAATAAAAGAAAAACAGAAAGCCTTAAAAGAATTAAAGAGGGTAGGTAGTGATGAGGCATTATATAATTATAGAAAATTAAATAAAATATGTAAAAAGCAAATTAAGTTAGCTAAGTTTGAGACAGAGAGACTCATTGCGAGAGAAAGTAAAAATAATCCTAAAATATTCTTTAACTACATAAACAGTAAAAAACTGAAAAGCGATAGTGTTGGCCCCTTAAAAATAGTCTTGGTGAAATGGTGGAAGGGGATGAGGGTAAAGCCAACCTGCTGAATGACTTTTTTTCTACGGTTTTTATACAAGAAAATGCCATGGCAGATGACATGACCAGTGATACCATAAATTCACCCTTGAATATTACCTGCTTAACCCAGCAGGAAGTACGCCGCCGCCTCGAAATCACTAAGGTTGACAAATCTCCGGGCCCGGATGGCATACACCCCAGAGTACTACAGGAATTGAGTTCTGTGATAGATAGACCATTATTTTTAATCTTCTCAGATTCCTTAATAACAGGGTCGGTACCGCAGGACTGGCGCATAGCAAATGTGGTGCCAATATTCAAAAAGGGGACAAAAACTGAGCCGGGAAATTATAGGCCGGTAAGTTTAACCTCTACGGTTGGTAAAATCCTTGAGGGTTTCTTGAGAGATGCTATACTGGAGTATCTCAAGAAAAATAACCTTATGACAGAGTATCAACATGGGTTTATGAGGGATCGATCCTGTCAAACTAATTTGATCAGCTTCTATGAAGAGGTAAGTTCAAGTCTAGACCAGGGAAATGCAGTGGATGTTGTGTATATGGACTTTTCAAAAGCTTTTGATACGGTGCCACACAAAAGGTTGGTACATAAAATGAGAATAATGGGGATAGGGGAAAATATGTGTAACTGGGTTAAAAACTGGCTCAGTGATAGGAAACAAAGGGTGGTTATTAATGGTACGTACTCAGACTGGGTCTCAGTTCATAGTGGGGTACCACAGGGGTCAGTATTGGGCCCGCTTCTTTTCAACATATTTATAAATGACCTTGTTGGGGGCATGCGGAGTAGAATTTCAATATTTGCAGATGATACTAAACTCTGCAGGGTAATCAATACAGAGGAGGATAATTTTATATTACAGGGAGATTTATGTAAATTGGAGGATTGGGCTGAGAAGTGGCAATTGAAGTTTAATGTAGATAAATGTAAGGTCATGCACTTGGGTAGAGGAAATAACATTTATGATTATGTACTTAATTGTAGAACACTGGGTAAAACAGACACAGAAAAAGACTTGGGTGTATGGGTGGATGGTAAACTTCACTTTAGTGGACAGTGTCAGGCAACTGCTGCCAGGGCTAATAAAATAATGGGATGTATTAAAAGAGGTATAAGTGTTCATGAAAAAAATATAGTTCTACCTCTGTACAAGTCACTAGTGCGACCGCACTTAGAATACTGTGTACAATTCTGGTCACCGATATATAAGAAGGACATAGCTGAACTGGAGAGGGTGCAGAGAAGAGCGACCAAGATTATTAGAGGAATGGGTGGGCTGCAATACGAAGACAGGTTATTAAACTTGGGGTTATTTAGTTTGGAAAAACGAAGGCTTAGGGGGGATCTAATCACAATGTATAAATATATGAGGGGACAGTACAGAGACCTTTCCAAAGATCTTTTTACACCTAGGCCTGCGACTGGAACACGGGGGCATCCGCTACGTCTTGAGGAAAGAAGGTTTAATCATAATCACAGACGAGGATTCTTTACTGTACGAGCAGTGAGACTATGGAACTCTCTGCCGCATGGTGTTGTAATGAGTGATTCACTACTAACATTTAAGCAGAGCCTGGACGCCTTTCTTGAAAAATTTAATATTACCAGTTATGTATATTAGATTTTATGACAGGGTATTGATCCAGGGAACTAGTCTGATTGCCGGATGTGGAGTCAGGAAGGAAATTTTTTCCCCATTGGAACTTGTTTGCCACATTGGGGTTTTTTTTTGCCTTCCTCTGGATCAACATGTTAGGCTACGGGTTGAACTAGATGGACTTAGAGTCTCCCTTCAACCTTAAAAACTATGATACTATGATACTATGATACTATGATATCTGAACCTGAGCGGGCATACTGTGAATATTACAGACTTGAAATTCAGGTTTATGTTGTGTACCATGAGTGCAGTTTATGTGCTTTAATAAACCTACTAGACTTCAGGAGTGGATAGATTGAAATAAAGAAGGTTCTCTTCCATCTGTAGTGAGTACAGCCATAGCATAATGGAGCAGCTAGAAGGAAAGGGCAGCAAAGGGCACCATGTTAGCTGGTCCTGGAAGAATTAGCTGGTCCTGGAAGTTTCAATTCTGACCAGGAGGGGTCACGAAGGTACACTGGTAGTTTAGAATAAGAGAAGTGAAGACTAAAGCTAGAAATCTCCATAAGTATTCTTACACCTGTAAGGTGGTAGACTGGTTGATGTCACGTTCCATACCCCGAAGACACCAATCCTGTTGTACTATTATGTGACTTATGATGTAATGTACAGTAAGATTAGTTGTGGTTGTTGGACTATAGGGTAAGAGATTGTCATGTGTTGGGACTAGTCCACAATGGAAGGGGTTAGTTTCTAGGGAAAGAGATGATTTCCCTCTAGAAATTTAGTAGAATGAAGCCCCAGTGTGTGACAGAAGCAGGTGTATAGTCTGTAGATTGTCAAAGCTGCATGCAGTAGGTAATCTGTGGCAAGATAAGGAAACAAGAGACGTTGTGATAACATGATCTTCTAGTAGTGACTGCGACACAGAGTGCAAGACTATGTTTAGGGGTGCTTCACACACAGCGAGCTCACTGCCGAGATCGCTGCTGAGTCACGCTTTTTGTGACGCAGCAGTGACCTCATTAGCGATATCGCTGTGTGTGACAATGAGCAGCGATCTGGCCCCTGCTGCGAGATCGCTGCTCGTTACACACAGCCCTGGTTTGTTTTCTTCAAAGGCGCTCTCCCGCTGTGACACACAGATCGCTGTGTGTGACAGCGAGAGAGCGACAAATGAAGCGAGCAGGGAGCAGGAGCCGGCGTCTGACAGCTGAGGTAAGCTTGTAACCAAGATAAACATCGGGTAACCAAGGTGGTTACCCGATATTTACCTTAGTTACCAGCCTCTGCAGCTCTCACGCTGCCTGTGCTGCCAGCTCCGGCTCTCTGCACATGTAGCTGCATTACACATCGGGTTAATTAACCCGATGTGTAATGTAGCTAGGAGAGCAAGGAGCCAGCGCTCAGTGTGCGCGGCTCCCTGCTCCCTGCACACACAGTTAAGCGGTGTGCGCTGGTAACTAATGTAAACATCGGGTAACCATACCCGATGTTTACCTTAGTTACCAGTCTCCGCAGCTTCCAGACAGCGGCTCCGTGCAAGCGCAGCGTCGCTTGCACGTCGCTGCTGGCTGGGGGCTGTTCACTGGTCGCTGGTGAGATCTGCCTGTTTCACAGCTCATCAGCGACCATGTAGCGATGCAGCAGCGATCCTGACCAGGTCAGATCGCTGGTCGGATCGCTGCTGCATCGCTAAGTGTGAAGGTACCCTTAGGCTAGAGACCAACCTTCCTACAGAGAGACCCCCAAACAGAAGAGTCAAGAGGATGTAACTCTAGCAGCAGGGCCCCAGGTTACGTACAGCTTAAAAGGTAATGGGCCAAGACGTCTTTCCGCGTGGGCACAGTTGACTTTCCCAGGTGAAGTCTCCCTAAACGTCTGGGAGGTAAAGTGTCTGTTTGCATTTAGAAACTTGTGACAGGATCTGGGCCAGAGTCGCACATTGCCATCTGAGACTCCTTATATTAAATGTATTTCCTGTCTTTTATGCTTCTAGGGTAAATGTCTGTTTTCCTTTCCAGCAGCATCTGATTGTTGGCCTAAGGTGTTTCTACTTGGTGACCACTCCGTTCCCCTATATATGGTCACATCTCTCAGTAGAGGGTGTCAGTTATTCTGATTCATTCTGAAGCTAGACCTGGTTGTGGAAGGAGTTACTGAGCCCTTTACTTTTGGAAGCAGGGTAGGCTGCAGTTCTGGTGACTGACTACAGCCATGAAGTTGGACCTTATCCTTTGTTGTATCCCCTGTCTGTCATACAGTACAGACCAAAAGTTTGGACACACCTTCTCATTCAAAGAGTTTTCTTTATTTTCAGGACTCTGAAAATTGTAGATTCACATTGAAGGCATCTAAACTATGAATTAAAACATGTGGAATGAAATACTTAAAAAAGTGTGAAACAACTGAAAATATGTCTTATATTCTAGGTTCTTCAAAGTAGCCACCTTTTGCTTTCATTACTACTTTGCATACTCTTGGCATTCTCTTGATGAGCTTCAAGAGGTAGTCACCAGAAATGGTTTTACAACAGTCTTGAAGGAGTTCCCAGAGAGGCTTAGCACTTGTTGGCCCTTTTGCCTTCACTCTACGGTCCAGCTCACCCCAAATAATCTCGATTGGGTTCAGGTCTGGTGGCTGTGGAGACCAGGTCATCTAGCGTAGCACCCCATCAAACTCCTTCTTAGTCAAATAGCCCTTACACAGCCTGGAGGTGTGTTTGGGATCATTGTTCTGTTGAAAAATAAATGATGGTCCAACTAAACGCAAACCGGATGGAATAGCATGCATCTTCAAGATACTGTGGTAGGCATGCTGGTTCTGTATGCCTTCCATTTTGAATAAATCCCCAACAGTGTCATCAGCAAAGCACCCCCACACCATCACACCTCCTCCTCCATGCTTCACGGTGGGAACCAGCCATGTAGAGTCCATCCGTTCAGCTTTTCTACAAAGACACGGTGGTTGGATCCAAAGATCTCAAATTTGGACTCATCAGACCAAAGCACAGATTTCCACTGGTGTAATGTCTATTCCTTGTGTTCTTTAGCCCAAACAAGACTCTTCTGCTTGTTGCCTGTCCTTAGCAGTGGTTTCCTAGCAGCTATTTTACCATGAAGGCCTGCTGCACAAAGTCTCCTCTTAACAGTTGTTCTAGAGATGAGAAGGTGTGTCCAAACCTTTGGTCTGTACTGTACCTTTCCTACTTATTGTTTTAGTATAGCGGTGGGACTAGCAATGCTCATCTACTAGCTCACTAGCTAGGGTTATTACAAGGCTTCCTAGGGTTTCAGACATCCTGTTCGGCGACAGGTTTGGAAACTGTGAGGGCTTGCTAGGAAGGCAGGGTGTAGCTGCAGGTCAGTGTAAGAGGTGTCTCATCATCCCTCTCCCTAGCACCAGGGCCCACTATTGTTAAAGTATCCTCGGGGTACCCCTTGTTTGTTATTGGGGAACCCCTTGTTTGTTGTGTGTCTCACCATGCACCAGGTCTTCCTCAAGTCTGTGCGTGACATAAACTCTGTATTCTGGACCTTGTGACAAAACCCCCTCCTCTACAAGGAGAATAGACATGGAAGGGAGCGTGACAGTCATGAACGCGACTGTAGCACTAGGCTGGGTTGTGCTGGGAATCAGAGGATCAGTAAGAATGGAAACAATTCAGAGGGAACAAGTGTGTCTTAATATGCTTGATACAACTGAAACATGCTGTAAGTTATTTGCCAGCTATCTCCTGTATCTAGTTGATCAAGTGAAACTGTTGACTAGAATCTCGTTATTTAAACTGAACTGGTGGTCTCCTTGTCAATACGAATCATCAACTGGTCCTGGTCAGCCAAAACCATCAACACTATGTGACCTATATGGGCATACTACGCACACAGCGAAAGTCCACACACCCAGCCAGGACCACATCTTTCATGTAGTGTGTCGGGGCGTCAGGAGTCAACACCTCACCCCTTACTACCACCCCGTGGCACTCTACACACCCTTGGAAAATATCAGATTATTCAATAGAACTGCAGTGTCTGTTATGTCTAAAAAAAAGTGCCTCTGAATGACAGAGAAGAATGGTACCGAAAGTATTGTGCCTGCTATAATTTTGAAACTGCATTTGTGGAATTGCAGTAAAGAGATTTTATTCTTTTTACTTTGTATTCTGGTTTCCCTGATTCATCACATGTTATCAATACCATCAAACCACTTTGGCCTGAAGAGGGGTCCTCCGCCAGTCCTCAGATCGCTTATATACACTCAAAGGTACCATACCCAGATGCTTTGGGATTGCAAAGCAAACCTTGCCACGAAGGAACCCTTACAGGCAAAGGGTTGCCAGGTAGCTTTGTCAAAACTAGAAAATCCAAATCAAAGGCACAGTAGACAGGCAGGTGGGTAGTTAGGAAAATAGGTCAAGGTCAGAACACATAGAAATACTAATAAGCACAGGAAGAGCCACAATTATACCTGCAGAGCAGTTTATATAACCGTCAACCAGGGACTGACTGCAGGAGGTTTAAATAGTGAGAGGTGCCACCCCTAGCTCCAGCAGACTCAATTAACTATTGAGGTCCAAGAATAACAAACAGTTGAAACTCACTGCAGAGGAACGGGCACAAGAGCTTAATATACAGTATACATGCTTATGTTGTCTAACAGCAATCTTGGTGCCATTGCTGTGCTACATAGTGTCATAGATAGAGCAAGTCCTGCCACAGGTGTTACAGAACCCCCCTCTTTCATGGTAGCATAAAGCCCACCATAACTACTTAAATTACTAACAATAAATAAATAAATACTCAGACGCATGGCATTTGGATAAAAAATGGCCGTGGTGTTATATTATTGGTAACTTGATAAATCAGAATAATCACCATATTAATCAAATAAATAACCATCAAAATTCATAAATACTACCATATAATTCAAATCAACCACTTATAAAACCACAATCCACCCAACATAGTTGGGCAATTTTTCCACAACTAATAAAACATCACGACAAAAATAATAAACAATTTAAAGAAATAACTTAACACTGGGAGGGCGGGTGGGGGATTCTTCTTTCTTCACAGCTGGAAACTGACACAGCTGGCTCCTTATAAAAGTAAGACTCCCGCATTTTTTCATCTGTCCACCAATGAAAAACTTTAAAATTGGCGCGCAGCAGGCTGACCAATCACTCAGCCTGCTCGCGTTACTCTCAGGGGGCAGATTAACCCCATAAACTCCCAACTATAACCTTTTCCAATACAACCCGCGCAGCAGGCTGACCAATCACAGCAGCCTGCTCGCGTTACCACCTGAAGGGCATTAACCCTTTACTTCCCATAATGAATTCGGCACAGCTAAGTGCCACAACCCAATACCCGCTGAACTTGTAAACTAAAAATAAGGGGCCCATGCCACCATGCAATCACCAGGCTATGCACTGCTGGTGATTATACAAGAGAACACTTACACCCAGTGTTTTTCAGGAAACTTGTGGAATTTTCTGAACAGACCATTGGCCCTGATGTCATTGGCCAAAACCCAAGATCGCTTACCTGGCCAACAGTCTTTACAGTGCATGAGATACTGCAAGGAATTTGTCACCACACTATACAGGATTGTGTGTACCTCATATTCCAGATTGCCTTCAATCATGACAAGAGGGGAGGGTCTCTGACAGGGTGGACAGGGGAACAATATATCTTAAGCAGGAACTTATGAAATACATTGGATATCTTAAATTATAGCAAATGTTTTAAAAAGACTACGGACTTAATGACCTCAGTCATTTCATGTGGACCAACGAACCTGGGTCCCAACTTACGGCAGTGAACAACATTGTCACCATCATTAAAGCTTGGTTTCTCTATGTGGCTCTTATTGGCAGGAAGAGATTTGCCTACCCTGTGTCTCTCTGATACCCTCTGACCTCAGCCCAGATAATTTAAACCGGTTTACAGCTTTGTCAGCCTCCGGAGTGTCCAATTCCAAAAATGAGAAAGATCCAAACTGGAGGTGATAACGAAAGTTACAAAAGAACGGAGAAGTCTTAGTTGATTCTTGATACTAATTAATATCAAATTTATCTAAAGGCAAATGTTTCACCCAGTCAGTTTGTTCCAGTGTTTGGTTGGCATGTTCAGTCTGACTGTTGGTTTCTTGGTGATAAGCAGATAAAAAATATAATTCTATATTATTCTTCTTACAGAATGCACTCTAGAATCTGGACACAAACTAAGTTGCTTGGTCGAAAACAATATTTTCTGGGATACTATGTAGACGCAAAATGATTTATGTACATTTTAAGATTAGGAAAATAAGCAACCTAGTCAGGGGAACAAAATTACACTGTTTACAAAAGCTAACTACACCCACCCAGTCTTTCCCTCAGAAGATGGCAGGTCCATAATAAAAAAAATCCATAAAGAGAAGTGTCCATGTCATTTTAAGGTTGGGCAGAGACATCGGAAGGCAAGCTGGGTGGGCACAGGGCATTATGGTTCTGGATTCACATGCAGCAACATATTCCTTGCAATCCCAACTAATGTTAGGTCACAAAAATTCCTGGTTACCAGTCGTATGGTGTTATTAATGACAGGGTGACCTGTGAGCACAGATTCATGTAGTTCTTGTATGGCTTGCAGACTAAATAAGGGTGTGACAAAAATTTTTGGGTGGGAGTGTTGTCAGGAGCTAATTTGAGATCTATAGATCTTTCCCACAATGTCCAGGGATACAACAGATGGCATTTGCAAACTATTTCAGCCAAAATGTCGCTCCAAAATTCAAATAGCGCTTTTTTCCTTTCTGAGCCCTGTGATGTGCCCAAACAGTAGTTTTCAACTCCATGGGGGCATTGGTATACTCAAGAGAGATTCTACAACAAATTGTATGGTCCAATTTTTTTCTGTTGACCTTGTGAAATTGAAAATTTGGGGGCAAAAGCAACATTTTTATAAGAAAACTGTATTTTTTAATTTTCATGGCTCAAAGTTATTGTCACAAGGAGATTCTTGCAGGCATCACCAACTGTCATGGCGGCGTCAGGCTCTGTGGAAACTAAGAAACTACAGATTCTGGCACTCTGCCTGTTACTTCTCTAAGGTCTGTGGTCAGCACAGGGAGATGCGGGCATTGACCCACAGGCTTAGGCAGGCTATGAGTTAAACTCTGCTGGGCTGCTTGTTGATATCTTTGATCACATGCTGTTGGGGAACCAGTCACGTTTGCTCCCCGTGTTATATATGCTGGCTGAACTATTCCATTATTGCCAGTGTGGCACCCCTGAGGCTTCAGTCGCCACAGGGTACTGCATCTCATCAGAGGTGCAGTACTCATCCTGGGTAAGGAGAAGGTCAGTGCCGGTTCACAACATCCATATCCACACATAATCCAGTTGCCCACTCACCGGGATGGGTTTAGGGTAGGTTCATTTCAGATGGTCACCATATTGTCTGAGGCCTCCCACCCAATAACTTTGGAACTCGAGTGGGCGGGGCGACTGATCTGGGGAGCAGGAGCCATGCACACACTTATTCAGTCTAGTCACCACCAGAAACGAAGTGAGACGCAGGAGAATACGATCGCTGAGGGGAGAGCTAATATCTCCCTCAGGACCGACGCACATCTCAGGGCACGTCATGGCCTGCCAGTAGAATCCACCGGGCCGAGGATTTCAAGTCTTCTGGCCTATAACAGCACCCGGGGAAAAGCAGCATATAGAGCCAGGAGCCGTGACCATAGGGTGGCCCATCAATGGACTCTCACTGCCTGCTATACGGGACGGGGAACATAACCACCCCAAAGAACAGAGGTCCCTGTGTAGCTTCAAGTCGCAGGAACTCACACAACAGAGCGCAGGGAGGAAGGACTCACGAAGTATCCCTCCGGTACCGACCCCCCAAACTATCCGGGATTGTCTGGGGCCCATCACAGGGGAGTCTGGCAGTCCGATGGCAGGAGCAACTCAGTGAGTAAACATCTTAAACTGCAACTGCTTTGTCGTCTGATCCTTCCCGCGCCCCGCACTTCCCACACTGGGGTGGACTACTACTCTCAACATCCTCCCTGGAGCCTAGCTCTGCCTGTGGAGAGCTGCAACATCTGAGCTACGTTATCATCCGCCCCAGCCAAGAGACACCCTGCGCAGCGGTGGCTCCTATTATAGCCGCATACCACAGGTGGCGTCACGAAAGACAACTACTCCCTCCATCACCACCATCCCCATCATTTTGGTTGACACCTCGGGATTACGGAGCTGGGCCAGGTCACTGTGACAACCCAAGCTCCCCCCGAACACTGGCCTGGTGACGAGTAATTCCCCCAAGACCCTGCGGGCAATAGCTTACCTATACTGGCTTGGTGAGGTGTTGTGATCCAGACTAAAGGGGGCTTTACACGCTGCGAAATCGCTAATGCGGAGTCGTTGGGGTCACGGAATTTGTGACGCACATCTGGCCGCATTAGCGATGCCGTTGCGTGTGACACCGATAAGCGATTTTGCATCGTTGCAAAAACGTGCAAAATCGCTAATCGGCGACATGGGGGTCCATTCTTAAAAATCGTTACTGCAGCAGTAACGAAGTTGTTCCTCGTTCCTGCGACAGCACACATCGCTGCGTGTGACGCCGCAGGAACGAGGAAGCTCCCCTTACCTGCCTCCCGGCTGCTATGCAGAAGGAAGAAGGTGGGCGGGATGTTATGTCCCGCTCAGCTCCGCCCCTCCGCTGCTATTGGGCGGCGGTTCAGTGACGCTTCAGTGACGTTGCTGTGACGCCGCACGGACCGCCCCCTTAGAAAGGAGGCGGTTCGCCGGTCACAGCAACGTCGCCGGACAGGTAAGTATGTGTGACGGCTCTGGGCGATGTTGTGCGGCACGGGCAGCGATTTGCCCGTGTAGCGCAACAGATGGGGGCGGGTATCCACACTAGCGATATAGGGACCGATATCGCAGTGTGTAAAGTAGCCTTTACTGGTTTTTGTTAAATGTTATTGCTGTGAGCATTTGGGATGTTAACCCTTGTTGTTACCTTCCTCCTCTCTTTCTTTTCTCCTCAAGCCTGCTTTACATAACTCGATCTATTGTGCGATAGCATGAGCGATCGTACCCGCCCCCGTCGTTTTTGCGTCACGGGCAAATCGCTGCCCGTGGCGCACAAACTCGTTTAACCCCCGTCACACGCACTTACCTTCCGGACGACCTCGCTGTGGGCGACGAACGTCCACTTCCTGAAGTGGGAGGGACGTTCGGCATCACAGCGACGTCACATGGCAGCCGGCCAATAGAAGCGGAGGGGCGGAGATGAGCGGGATGTAAACATCCCGCCCACCTCCTTCCTTCCATTAAGCCGGCGGGTGCCGTGGGACGCAGGTACGCTGTGTTCATTGTTCCCGTGGTGTCACACGGAGAAACGTGTGATGCCACTGAAATGATGAACAACCTGCACCCATGAAAATAAGCGATATTATGAAAGTTAACGACGAGTACACGACTCACGATTTGTGAGCAATACTGCGTCGCTCGGAGGTGTCACACGAGACGACGTCGTGCGCTATGCCGGATGTGCGTCATGAAAACGGTGACCCCGACGACATATCGCACAATATATCGTCTCGTGTAAAGCCCGCATCAGTCTCTTACTATTTGTTACTGTGAGGTTGTAGAGTGTCTGAGTTTTGGTTTCCCTATGTGTTAGGCTACGTGCGCACGTAGCGTTTGTCCCTGCAGAAATTTCTGCAGCGATTTGAACAGCACACATGCGCTTCAAATCGCTGCAGAAAGAGTCCGTAATGAAAAAAAAAAAAAAGCCGATTCCATGCGCTCTGAGTGCAGCCCCTCCCATAGACAGAGCGGGAACTGCATGCAGAGCGCAGGAAAGATGTGACATGTCACTTCTTAGAACGTGCGCTTCGGGCAGCAGTCGAAGCGCTGAGCTCCAATACGCCACGTGCGCACGTCTCCTGCATAATCTTCATAGATTGTGCTAGGGACGCAGGACGCATGCAGTTACGCTGCACTGCAGATCGCAGCGTAACTGCATGTAAATATGCAACGTGCGCACAAAGCCTTAATCTGTGTTTCCATCACACTTCTGCCCCTTCTTTCACTGTTTAGGAGGGGGAACAGATTAGATCTGGTCAGTAGAACAGTAAGGAATGGGACTCCTGCATCTCCAATTTTAGGGACAAGAGGTCAGGGATAACCTAGGGTACCCTAGCATGAGGGACAGTGTATGAGCCCTCTGTCATTCGCTATCCTGCAGTATCATTGTGACATTATAACTGGTCCAACTTTCACTACATTTCAGCATGGACCCGGTTGCTGCACTAGCAAGACAATTTCAGACCTTGTCTATTCAGGTGATTGAATTAAAGGGAAGCGGTACAGCAGTAAAGCTCAATCCGCCACACTGGTGCAATCTGTTTCGGTCCCTGGATCATTTCCTTCACCTCTGATTCTCCGGTATTTTTGACTGTGGATGGGTTTTTTCGCCACTCGGGCACATCTATAACGATCCAAATAAAACATAATTAACCAAGTTTAAGATCCAATTGTTCCAACAGGGGAATCTGCAGACCATTATTGTGCTGAATTCTGGCGCTGGTCCATGGACACACAGTGCCAAAAAGCCAATTTTTTCAGGGGAGCATAATGGAGGCATTGGTTATGTATGTGTCGTGGGCGGGGGGACGCCGCTGCTGTGCTCGCTAGCGCGCGGGTCCGGTGCTGCTGCGGCTGCTGCTACTCGGTGGCTCGAGCGGTGGGCCAGATCCGGGGACTCGAGCGGCGCTCCTCGCCCATGAGTGAAAGGGGTGGTTGGTTTGGGGGATTTAGTCCGTAACGCCACCCACGGGTTGTGGTGAAGGTAGGCACCACCGCTGCTGGTGACGGGGATCCCGGGAGTGATGGTAGGGAGCAGCTGGGATGTTGCTTTCCCCCTCCGTGGGTAGGGGTCAGTGGTCCCGGGGCCCGGTGGTGTGACGGGGAGGCAGGGTTGGTGAGGTGCAGGGTTGCAGGGACAGCGCGGCCCAGGGCAGGATGGCACGGGTGTACTCACTCAGTAAGAGATGCACAAAGTCCTCGGTAAACCAAACGGCTGGATGGATGGGTCCCGCAGTCGGCTGCAGTGTCTCTCCCCGGACAGGTGATGGTGGCTGTCTTTCCCTGCACCTTTGTGTACTTGTTTGACTATGGTGGAACCCCAACGGTAGTCCGCTCCCCGGTATATGGGTGCCGGAGGAGCCCGTTTGCCCGCAGGCGCTGGCCCTTGGGTCTCTAGCCTTAGGCGGTAGCTGTATACCCTCATGGTGTGGGCGGTTGCCTTCTATCGGATCTTTGGCTGTTAGGAAACCCCTGGGATTCCTGTCACACTCGGATTTGACTGTTGACGGCGACTCCAATCCTGGTCGGGGTCCGATGGCCCTGCCTGTGTGTGCTGGCTTCACTTCGCTCCCCGGTCGGTACCGGCGGGCCAACGGCCGACCCCGGTCCTACGGTTCCGCGTTGATTCACCACTCCTGCAGACGGCCACCACCGTCTGCCAACCTTGTTGTTAGTGCCTGGGCCACAAACCCAGACACCCTTCACTTCAACCTCCTCCACTCAACTCCTAAACTGTTCTGTCACTTTTCCCGCCTCCAGGCCTGTGAACTCCTCAGTGGGTGGGGCCAACCGCTTGGCTCCGACCCACCTGGTGTGGACATGAGACCCTGGAGGGAGGCAACAAGCATTTTATGTTTGGCTAATGTTACTGTCTAGTGGGGGGTGAGGGTGTGTGAGTGTTACCTGTGACGACCTGGCTAGTCCAGGGCGCCACATTCCCCCTTGGTGAAATGCAGACCGTCTGCGGGCTGCCCGTCCATCACCGGTTTTATTTTTTTATTTTTTCAAAACTGTAAAAACATAAATAACATGTAAACATTTCAAACATAAGCATTTTTGTTAGATCACTTAAACGTTACACATATAAAAACACTTTTAATAATAACGGATAGACGGATGTCTTCCGCTCTCCCACCCAAGCAACCTAGCCCTGATGCTGCCCCTAAGAAGTGGGCAGCACCCCTTGACACCAGTCCAGGTTCAGGATGCCTGAGCGGGAACGAGTACGGTAACTCGCACCCGGCTGTCACTTCAGGGGACCCCACGTCCAGGGAGACCCCTGACCCCCGGAGGATGGCCACTGGTCCTGGTGGTGGCCGGGCCCCAGCCTGCTCTGCTGCGGCCCTTCCTCCAATCTGCCTCTCCGGAGGCACCAAAGGTTTCCATCCCACAAAACTATTTACAAGCCCACCAGTTCGTGGGTGGCCTGCCAGTTCTCGGCCATGTTCATGAGTAGTTCCTCATGTGGGTGGTAAAAACACACAGAGTCCCTCCGGGGACAACTTGCCGGCAACGGCCGGGACAATCACAGTAGCTAATCAGATGATCTTTTCGGTTGATTTTTGGCATTCATTCTGCTGAGGGTCCCAACGGGGGACAACTTTATGCAACGGCGGACTGCTGCCACTACTTGAGGTTGTACTCATCCAGGACCCCTTCCAGCTCAACATCCGGACGGCTTGGTGGAGGAGGAGGGGGCTGGGGCCGCATCTGCTCACCGCGGCTCTTCCTTTGCTTAACGTCCAGGGCGAACCAGCCCCTCTCCTTGCAGTGGCGGGTGTAAGTTACCAGGTCGCCCGGCAATTGATCGCGACCTGGGTGGCTCGTGGGAAGGTGTGAGTTGACATCGCGGCGGGCCACAAACACTTCGGCCTCCAGGCCCAGCTCGTAGATGAAACCGAACCCCCTCCACGTGTCAAACTGCCGGACTTGGCCTTCATACACCGGGCCCCGCACCCGAAAGGTGGCATGACGGAGTGCATCCTTTTCTTTAATCACTCGCGCCATTACTTCGGCCCTCTGCTGCTCCCTGGCGGCAAGCTCTCGGCCCAACTGGTTTGGTTCCCTGTCCCAATAAGGGGCGTTGGCAGACCTCTGCGCCCGGGTCGGGCCCCACTGGACCACTCCCACACCGGCCACTATCGGTACTCTCTCGTGGGGGTCCTGCGGTGACGTGGCCTGGACTGCTGCTTTGCAGTGGCGGCCCGGTGCATCCTCAGCCGAGGCGGGGGATTCAGGGACAGCTGGCCTCACCGGTTGGGCCTTCGGGCCAGCAGCGGCCGGTTCTTCCACGGCGGTCGGACTGCCGGAGCCGGGACGGTCTCGGGTGCGGCCACTTCTGGGGCCGACGGCTTCTCGTCGCGGACGGCTACTTCCCGCGGGGTCTTCGATGGCAGCGGGAGGGACATAGGCCATTCCCGAACAACGCCTCCAGGCCGGTCCTCTAGGGCGGACGGGTTGGATTCCGCTACCGGTGTTGGGGGTAGCGGACCGAGCGGAGGGGTAACAGCAACCGGTACAGATGGTGGGGGAGGCAGGAGGGTGAGCGGGCGCAGGCCAGGCCCCTCAGCCACAGCGGCCGGTCCTTCTCGGACACAGGGGCGTGGGTCGCTTACCCGCTCCTCCAACACTGGCTCCACCTCGCGTCTCCGCATGGCCGCCGCCACTTCCTCCATCTCGGCCACCCAGTGCTCCATCAAGAACCGGACCTGGGTTTGAAGGCGGCAGCACATTTGTGCGGTCCGGGCTTCCACCCACGCCGCTGTTCCTGCCGTGGGCTCTGGGGTTCCAACGGTGCCGGACGGACGGGACATCGTGCGCAGCAGCGTTCCAGGAACCAAATGTTTGCAGAGTCCTGGCGTCCCCGCTTTCTATAGCCTCGGCTACATTAGGCAGACACACACCCGCCCCCCCCTTGGTTCTCTTCAGTACTTCCGCTTGTTGGGGGCGGGGCTTCACTTTGGCGCCTTCCCTGCTTGGAGAGGTGCAGGGTTGCAGGGACAGAGCGGCGCGGTGCCGGATGGCACGGGTATACTCACTCAGTAAGAGATGCACAAAGTCCTCGGTAAACCAAACGGCTGGATGGACGGGTCCCGCAGCCGGCTGCAGTGTCTCTCCCCGGACAGGTGATGGCGGCTGTCTTTTCCTGCATCTTTGTGTACTTGTTTGACTACGGTAGATACCCAACGGTAGTCCGCTCCCCGGTGTATGGGTGCCGGAGGAGCCCGTTTGCCCGCAGGCCCTGGCCCTTGGGTCTCTAGCCTTAGGCGGTAGCTGTATACCCTCATGGTGTGGGCAGTTGCCTTCTATCGGGTCTTTGGCTGTTAGGAAACCCCTGGGGTTCCTGTCACACTCGGATTTGACTGTTGACGGCGACTCCAAGCCTGGTCGGGGTCCGATGGCCCTGCCTGTGTGTGCTGGCTTCACTTCACTCCCCGGTCGGTACCGGCGGGCCAACGCCCGACCCCGGTCCTACGATTCTGCGTTGATTCACCACTCCTGCAGACAGCCACCACCGTCTGCCAACCTTGTTGTTAGTGCCTGGGCCACAAACCCAGACACCCTTCACTTCAACCTCCTCCACTCAACTCCCAAACTGTTCTGTCACTTTTCCCGCCTCCAGGCCTGTGAACTCCTCGGTGGGTGAGGCCAACCGCTTGGCTCCGCCCCACCTGGTGTGGACATCAGACCCTGGAGGGAGGCAACAAGGATTTTATGTTTGGCTAATGTTACTGTCTAGTGGGGGGTGAGGGTGTGTGAGTGTTACCTGTGACGACCTGGCTAGTCCAGGGCGCCACATATGAGACCCCTCCCCATGAATGTAAATCATCTGGGGAGATGGTATCTGTACCTGTATTACCTTCAGAGGCCTCACCCAAGCCCATACAGCTCAGAAGGACGTCTCGTGGGGGAAACCTATACTCTACTTAAAAGGAGTGTGTTTTTTCTGTGGCAAAAAGGGACACTTTATTAGTTCCTGCTCCTCAGTGCCCAGGGAAAGACCTCAATCAGAAAACTCCTAGACCCAGGTTGTTTGGGGGATCCCAACATGGGTATGTATATCCTCCACAATGCTGTCTCAATGTTTACTACCCGCCAGGGTTAAGGTTGGGGGGGGCAAGAAATTGCTATTACAGTCTTTCTAGACAGTGGTTCAGGGAAAACATGATGGATGAAAAATTTGCTTATTCCACAGGGTTGGATTTGAAGGTGTTATCAAATCCAGTTCAGATATTTGCCATTGATTCTTCACCTCTTATTCTTACTCAGGGGGCTTTTTTTTTTTACACCAAATAACGGTTCGAGATCCTTATCCTCTTCCACTCATTGCTTTTTAATCAGATTGCAGGTGCTAAATGGTTCTCTAAACTTGACCTTAAGGGGCCTATAATGTGATCCGGGTCAAACAGGAGAATAAGTGGAAATGGCTTTTGATATACGGTACTGGAGGGGCAGGGCCCTTCAAAAACCTGGTGACGCTTACCAAAGCAACTTCTGTATTCCAATACTTTGTTAATTATGTCTTTTCTCTACTTTTGGGTAACTCTGTAATCATGTACCTAGATGGCATTCTCATATACTCACAAGATTCTGGGTCTCATATGGAATATGTCAGACAGGAAATGAAAATGTATACTAAACTTAAGATGTGTGCATTCGCCATACAGAAACTTCCTTTTTTGGGGTGTATCATTTCAACTGCAGGTTTTTGGATGGATCACACTAAATTACAGACTATATTAAAATTGGACCGTCCTGGAAACCTTATTGCTCTGCAACATTTTTTAGGTTTTGCAAATTAAAACAGAAAATGTATTAAGAATTTTCCTGCCATAGCAAGACGTCTCACTGACATGACTAAAAAAGCTATTGACTTATTGAGATGGTCTGAGGGTGCTTTGTGTATTTGAGCATCTTAAAAAATACTTCTCGTCAGCCCCTGTATTGATACAGCCTAATTTATCTCAGCCTTTTACGGTGGATGCTGATGTGTCAGAATTGGGTGTAGGAGCTGCGTTGTTTCAGGGTCCATCACTTGGTAAGCTGCGTCCATATGTCTTTTTCCCTAAGAAACTATCGTCAGCAGAACGTAATTACGATATTAGTAACAAGGAATTGCTCAAGATCAAATTATCATTTGAGGAATGCCAACACCTTTTAGAGGGAGCTATCCATCCTGCTGTTACAGTAATTACCAACCATAAGAATCTTCTCTACCTTGAGTCTGCACACCGTCTTACACCAAGACAAGCTCGATGATCATTATGCGGCATTCTCATAATGGTTCTCATAACGCTTTGTCACAGAGCGATAAGCACTGCCGCTGCTGTCATGCACATGCTATAGGATTAGGTCCAGAAATTTGTGGACCATTAAGAGGACGCCACATAAGTGACTCCCCTGAAGAGTTGAATGATGAAACGCGTTGGGAGATATATATGGTATAATTGGGCTCCAGAAAAAGAATGAATGGAACCTGGCAGTATATAAGAGAACTGCACCTGGGAATTGGGTGAGAAAATTCCAATTTGGTTATGAAGAGAGATGAATTGGGATTCTCTGAGTATTTGTAGTATATAAGTGGTGTTACTATCTTGTAGTTTTGAATTTTTTCCTCACTGTCCACTTGAGCTTAGAGACAGAGGTATCAAACTAGTTATACATGTTGTTTGTTTTTTTGTTTTTATCCATAGGGTTCAGTTAGCATCCCTTTTAAGGTTATCTATTAAAAGTTTAATTTTAGGACGTAATTTTCTTCCACAAATGTTGCTTTGAGGTTATTTTGATACACAGCCAAGATACGTGCACAGCTGGGGCTGCAGCCTGTAGCCGTAAGCTTTATCTGTGCTAGGTATCATAATATGGGGGGACCCTAAGCCAATTTTTTTTTTTTATTTTTACATCAATCTAGATGCAGACACAGCACCTCTGATTAGTTCCAGTCAGACCCATTGTCACATATCCTGGGGGCGCTGTTTGACTGCAGTGGAGGAAGCAGTGAATATGTATGAAGGATAATGATCGGCCCCCAGAAATAGAGTGAGTGGCCTGGAAGCAGAGTTACAGCGGTGTGGAGACCGGTAACTATAAAGAGCTTACTTTATTCTTATTTTCTGTCTTTCTTCTTTGATTTTTTTTATTACATTGGTGGCCAAACTTGGATCGTTACCCGGAGTTCCCTGAGAACTCCGGGCCCGGGGTCAGTGCTTGGATTCTTTTGAAACCCGCATGGATCCGGACTTTTACAATCCAGGTCTGCCCATCACTAGTCAGGAGCACAAGCAAAAACCGAACCACTTAGAAGCAAGCCTCCAGATGTCAAGGACATGGTCTTGCCATCCTGCATACTGGGGATGCGACTGTGGAGAAGTGACTGATTCAGCAATGCTCCCTCTATCTGCAGTAGGGTAAAAGAGTGGTATTTACTGCTTTATTTCCCAGTCTACAGAAGAAAGAAGTAAGAAAAAAATACTTATGTAGAAACAGATCTAGGTATAAAGGTCAGTGTCTGCCTCCTACATGACACAAAGCTAAAAAGGTCTGGTGTCAGTAGGTAGGTATATCCTACTGAGGAGAAGCTAATTTTTTTTAGTTTTTTGCAACATAGTGTCAGCCTCCTGCAGCAGCCAACACAGATAGTTCCTGTGTCTCCCAATGTAGCGCCCCAGGAAATTTACACTTCTCCAGATCGCAGTCTGGTGGATGAGTCTGAGTTTAGTAAATGCAAGGAGAACATTACCTATCATACCTATCAAACTAAACTGTGACAACTATAAAGTTTGATGGAGGAGGGATACTGCTATGGGGTTGTTTTTCAGGGTTGGCCTCAACCTATTGGTTCTAGTGAAAGAAAATCTTACTGTTTCCGCATAGATGCTATTTTGGACAACTATTATTATTATTATTATTTATTATTATAGCGCCATTTATTCCATGGCGCTTTACAAGTGAAAGAGGGTATACGTACAACAATCATTAACAGTACAAGACAGACTGGTATAGGAGGAGAGAGGACCCTGCCCGCGAGGGCTCACAGTCTACAGGGAATGGGTGATGGTACAATAGGTGAGGACAGAGCTGGTTGCGCAGTGGTCTACTGGGCTGAGGGCTATTGTAGCTACTATGGGCTATGTTTCCAACTTTATAAGAACAGTTGAAAGAAGACCTTTTTTTTCAGCATGACTATCCCAGTGCACAAAGCAAGGTCCATATGCACATAATTGGGTAAGTTTGGTGTGTGAATAAGTTCACATATTTTCTTCTGGATGAATGAACAAAAATTCTGACAGACACACTCCAAAATCTTGTAGAAAGTTTTCCAAGAAGAGTGGAAGCTGTTTTAGCTGCTAAGGTGGATGGGGTGGGAGGACAAGTCCATATTAATGCCTATTGATTTAGTTTGGAATGTCATAAAAGCTCCTGTGCGTATAGTATTTAGGCATGTCAATACATTTGTCCATATAGTGTATCTGTGTTGACAACCATTAAAAGGTCAAGAAAAAGCTCTCTCTGGTCATCTGTGACCATATCTGGACATGAAAGGAATAGTTCTACCTGGTTTATCAGTAAGGTTCATGTATGAGTGATAGTACAGTTCTTTGACATATATTATCATTACATCTTGGTCACTAAAATGTGTAGGACATGAATGCACAGACCATCAGATGTCCCTATAAATTCATGATGAGATAATCCATTCTGGTGGTTCCAACGGGATAGATTAGGTGCAGAAACCCATAAAAGGTGCTCCACTTCAGAACGATGGAGCTGATCATCTGAAGAATAATACAAATAAGACATTTGGGTAACATGTTTGGAACCAATTTTGATATACTTCTTTTCATATTTTTTGGCCTAAGTTCTATACCACACATGTTCCATCTTACTCAGTTTGTGGAAATCTTCTCACTGAGAAGTATCTTGTTATCTACATTGTAGACAGACATTAAGGACAGTAGAAGTGATGACTGTTCAAACGTTTAGCTACAAAAAAATTAAAAATAGTTTAATTGAAGCACAAAAAGTTATATATGTATACGGTTTATTGCCAAGCATCCTGAATCTCACCCAGGTTGTAAGTATTCCAGAACATCGTTACTGTAGACTAGTCCATGCTACATATTTGGTCTGTAGATGCAATCACTGCATGTTAATCTATTCTATTGCAGATAAAATGCTCCTTATTTTCTATGCAGCCTTGGTTAGCATCCTGTTGTCTTTCATGTGTCCTAGACTGTTTTCATTCGGGGATTCTCAGCCTTGCCAGCTCACACACTCAGGATACGTGCCAGCTCCACATCTGTCTCTGTGCTGGGAATTTAGACAGAGCTGATGATCTGGTCATTACTGAAAATGTTTACTGCAAAGAGATCAATTTTGCTAGGTTGCTCGTAGCTGTGGAAATTAGGGCCACCTATAAGTTAATAACACATTTTACTTTTTATGGCTGTTGCTAATTAGTGCCATTATAGTGTATAATCACCGATGAAGACATGAATATATTGGAAAATTGCATTAATATAAAAATGAAATACACTGCCAGTACTGGGCAAAGCTCACATTATAGGTGTAAGTCAGGGATATTACAGAAAATGTGTAAGACCTTAGCCCTGTTATAAGTACACATAGCTGATGCCATGAGATCAGCCATGGCAGAAAATGTCCATGTTCAACAGAAGCTGCCTGTGCTGACAACACCTGCCAGATAGCTGTGTGCCAGCCAACAGCAGTGTGCTAGGATCTGCCAGGGCACAACAGAAATAATGTTTCTACCATGGTATAAATCTATGGGGGGCAGAACCTGTAGTCACAGACAGTCCCTGGTGCCATAAAGAGCCCAAATATGCTTTGCCACATATTGCCACCGAATCTTGCTGGAGGTCTATTGCAGCAACTAGAGCATTTTTTACCACCTGACTCTTTAGGATTCTGGTGATAGCTTTCTCTTTCTGCCATGTACTCTCCTATGAAAAAGCTCCGTGCGAAATTTACGTTGGGGTCTGTGGGCCTTCAATTGGTGTAAGCAGGGACGGACTGGGACTAAAATTCAGCCCTGGCATTTGGAGGTGCACAGGCCCACTTGTCGCGTGGCGAATGGGTAATATCTTTGTGCACTTTTAGGTTGTGTAACACAACCATATTACATATAGTGTAGTCGCAGCTGCGTCCAGTATTACAGCTCAGTCCTATTTATTGCTCTTAGTTGCAGGACCTGGTGAAGACGCTATTTTCCCTACAGAGCTGGGTCCCATAGATAATGAAGAGGATGCTGCGCTTTCCATATAATGCTGCAGCCTCGTCATATAGCTGATGGGCAGGGATCTAAATAATCAGATCCCCCTGAACAAATATTGATGACCTATTCTACAGGGGCATACCACTTAGGGAATGTGCAATGACATTTTTGGGGGCAGATCCCACCATGGAAACCACTATGAAAAATACTCAAATGAATGACCATATGTCTCTACTGGCTGTGCACAGGTTCAGGCTTTTTAGCATTTTTTTAACCACTTCAGATCTCTAAAACCTCCAAGCGGTTAAAAGAAGTGACCGGTCCATTCTTCTGGTGTTTTCCACTCTGAAGACGCTCTCTGTACTTTACAATGGAGATCAATGGGAAGGTTTGGAAGATGCCCAGACCGCTTTTGTATTGTTTGCCATCGCTTGTTCTTAAAAGTGCAGAAGAAAATATGTGACAAAAACAATGGGAAAGACAGGGGTACTTTGCACACTACGACATCGCAAGCCGATTGCTGCGATGCCGAGCGCGATAGTCCCCGCCCCCGTCGCAGCTGCGATAACTTGTGATACATTATCGCTACAGCAGCTTCACATGCACTTACCTGCCCTGCGACGTCGCTCTGGCCGGCGAACCGCCTCCTTCCTAAGGATGCGGGTCGTGCAGCATCACAGCAACGTCACACGGCAGGCGGCCAATAGAAGCAAAGGGGCGGAGATGAGCGGGACATAAACATCCTGCCTACCTCCTTCCTTCCTCATTGCAGCCGGGACGCAGGTAAGGTGATGTTCCTCGCTCCTGCGGCTTCACACACAGCGATGTGTGCAACGAGGAACCACATCGTAACATCGGTCCTTCCAAAATTATGGAAATGACCGACACTACACTGATGATACCATTTCGACGCTTTTGCACTCGTTAATCATATCAAAAAGGATTTACACACTACGATGCCGACAGCGACGCCGGATGTGCGTCACTTTCGTTTTGACCCCACCGACATCTCACCTGCGATGTCGTAGTGTGCAAAGTACCCCTAAAAGAAAACCAAAGATAGTCAAAACCATTGAAAAAATATCCAGGAAACGACTGTAAAACTACACAGAAGATGGGTCAGGATAAAAAAAATACCATGGTTTTCAGCATCTTCTTCTTGAGAAACATACCCTTAGGTTTTCCAATTTTGGAAACTCATTCCCTGCATTATGTGTTTGCTTTATTCACTCTCACGAGGTCTGCTATTGTCTACAGCGCTGATGTCACATCACAATGACAGCGCTGCAACCAACCAAGGAGCTCAGCAGCTGATTGGCTACAGCACTGTTGATGTGATGTCAGAGATGCAGACAATTATAGACACCAGATGCAACAGCAGTTTGTATTTTTTATAACAAAAAAGGACGCATCAGACATCAAGAGGATGTGAGCAGTCAGTGTCATGTAAGGGGTACGCACATGAATATATCACTAGAACCAAATATTTAAGGAGGATTGAAAGACATTCTGCTTAAAAAAATGTGCAAACATATGCTAATTTACACTGTTTTTGGAATAGAAACTGAGCTCAATCTTGCCACATTCTCCTCATAATCGCAAAACAAAGTTTTTTGATTATTTTTAAGCTTTAACATAGCCATGAAACTTGTTTTGGATTGTCAAATTCAGAACCACGATATCAGAACTTGAATGCCGCACTAGAACCACCATCAGCACATGAATGCAGCTTTAGAACCACCATCAGCATATGAATGTAGCATCAGAACTACTACCACCACCACATGAATGTAGCATCAGAGCCACCATCAACACGTGAATGAAGCTTCAGAACCACCATCAGCACATGAATGCCGCACCAGAATCACTATCAGCACATGAATGTAGCTTCAGAACCACCATCAGCACATGAATGTGGCACCAGGGCCACAATCAGTATACGAAAGTTGCACCAGAACCATCATCAGTACATGAATACAGCACCAGAATACAGCACCAGAAGCACCATCAGCACATGAATGCAGCACAAGAACCACCACCGGAACATGAGTGAAGTGCCAGAATCACCATCAGCACATGAATGTTGCATCAGAACACCATCAACACATGAATGCAGTGCCAGAACCACCATCAGCACATGAATGCAGCACCAGAACCATCATCAGCACATGAATGCAGCACCAGAGCCACAGTGAGGACATGACTGCAGCGTCAAAACTAACGTTAGTACTTGAATCATGCTTAGCCCCATGTACAATTGGATTGTATGAACCTACAACTCTCAATTTGTCCTTAACAATGGTAAGGTGATGCTGAGAGTTGTTCTTATCAATTATCAGACTGCAGACCATACAAGAACCACAGTACTGATAAGATGCAGGCAGCATCACAAATAAACATTTACATCCAGGTACCTTATAGGTGACATCATCTCTGATCAGAGCCGTTCCCATCCCTTTTGTCTCCACATAGTACAGACACCATCGTGACATTTCATGCCCTCAGCTGATCTCTGAAGACCTCCCTCTTTGTTTTTCAGCAGCATTTCCTGACACAGTGCCTTTAAATATAAAAGTATCATTATTCTGACCCCTTAATATGAATATTTCCCATGCTGCAACCCTGAATAAATAATTGCTGTGCTTCCTTCACAAAATATCTCCACCCATATACACACTGCCCTTATCCAAACTATCTCCGCACACTGCCCCTCTTCATAATAAACCCCTAACACTGCCCATCTTCATAATATACCCCCCATGCTGTCACTCTCCTTAATATACCCCCACACTGCCACTCTCCTTAATATACCCCCCATGCTGCCTCTCTCATTTATATATCCCCCACGCTGCAACTCTCCTTAATATACCCACCACGCTGCCATTCTCCTTAATATAACCCCACGCTGCCACTCTTCTTAATATACCCCACACGCTGCCACTCTCTTTAATATACTCCCCATGCTGCTACTCTCCTTAATATACCCCCCCCACTGCCCCTCTCCTTAATATACCCCCCATGCTGCCACTCTCCTTAATGTACCCCCACACTGCCACTCTCATTAATATACCCCATGCGCCGCTCTCCTTAATATACCCCCACGGTGCTGCTCCCCTTAATATACCCCCACGCTGCCACTCTCCTTAATATACCCCCATGCTGCCACTCTCCTTAATATACCCCACACGCTGCCACTCTCTTTAATATACTCCGCACGCTGCTACTCTCCTTAATATACCCCCCACACTGCCCCTCTCCTTAATATACCCCCCATGCTGCCACTCTCCTTAATGTACCCCCACACTGCCACTCTCATTAATATACCCCATGCGCCGCTCTCCTTAATATACCCCCACGGTGCTGCTCCCCTTAATATACCCCCACGCTGCCACTCTCCTTAATATACCCCCACGCTGCCACTCTCCTTAATATACCCCACACGCTGCCACTCTCTTTAATATACTCCGCACGCTGCTACTCTCCTTAATATACCCCCCACACTGCCCCTCTCCTTAATATACCCCCCATGCTGCCACTCTCCTTAATGTACCCCCACACGGCCACTCTCATTAATATACCCCCTGCGCCGCTCTCCTTAATATACCCCCACGCTGCTGCTCTCCTTAATATACCCCCACACTACCACTCTCCTTAATATACTCCCACACTGCTGCTTTCCTTAATATATTCCCATGCTGCTGCTCTCCTTAATATAACCCCATGCTGCCACTCTCCTTAATGTACCCCCTGCGCCACTCTCCATAATATATCCCCATGCTGCTGCTCTCCTTAATATACCCCCACACTGCCACTCTCCTTAATATACCCCCATACCCCCACAGTGCTACTCTCCTTAATATACCCCCATCCTGCCATTCTCATTAATATAACCCCTGCGCCGCACTCCATAATATACCCCCACGCTGCTGCTCTCCTTAATATCCTCCCAAGCTGCCACTCTCCTTAATATACATGTGGCACCGCTGAATATATCAGGGTGCCACAGGAAACTGCATCCTTTCACCCAGGGTGCAGGACCTACCTCCCATGGTTCCAGGTTCCCAACAACCGGTGTCACTACCATCAGCACCACAAATCCCAACCACACCTCACATCATGACCTGTCAGACACACCAGTGGGTTGGTCAAGCTGGAATAGGGTCACCCACCTAGGGGTCAGGCAGACTGGTGGGAGGGAAGATGTAAGCAGAGTAGTGAAAGCCCTCAAAGAGTGAGGAGCTGGAGTGGTAGCTCCCAGGGAGCTAGACCAGGGTTGGGTCGCAGACGGTGGTCCGGGACCAGAGGAGTCGGGGACCGGTGGCAGGGACATTGGAGAAGGGTGTGACGGACATAGTCTAGGAAAACTGTCAGCATCAGAAACCCAAAAGAACTGACTGGTACCGAGCACGACGGGGTACAGGACCCTAGGTCAGGAACCGATTCGATGTCCTGATAATTAACCTGGGAGGGAGAGTATCTTCACGAACTTCCCTAAGAGCTCAGAGATTGAAGGCGTCAGCACATCGCAGGGGATAGGGTTTTCCAGTAAAGTAGCCCACTAAAATCCCAAGTGCCAGCCATCAAGAGCACAGCTACACTAGACATAGTGAGCGGGGCCCTAATAGCTTCAAGCCAAGGGGCCACAACAGACAACTAAATTGTGCACGGAGGTGGGCTTTGGATTACCAAGTGACACCGGTGGGAGTGGATACCCGGACGGGCTCCCCATAGTGACAGTGAAGCACAGAGACTTTTGGTTTACCTTCAGTGTGAGTGTCTATTTTATAATCCAGCACCACGACTACCCATAGTGAGTATCCTGGTCCCCTGCACCCTGCACTCCCAAATATCCACCAAAACCCCAAAGGCCGGGGCCTTCCTTACCTGCGGAGGGACTGACACCTTGCTGCTCCACACCATCTGCCCCGGTACTCTTTCCAGCAGCGGCGGTACTCCCATTACCGCAACCCGCAGGTGGCGTCACGAACCTCTCCCCTGTAAATAATCCAGCCACGACCATCCTAATATACCCCCACACTGCCACTCTCTTTAATATACCCCCACACTGCTACGCTCCTTAATATACTACCATGCTGCCACTCTCATTAATATACCCCCCCGCGCCGCTTTCCTTAATATACCCCCACACTGCCACCCTCATCAATATATCCCTCCCACACTGCCTCTGCAAAATATTGTCCCCCCACTGCCCTTTTGTAAACTATCCTCCCCACACACACACACTGCCCACTCTGAATAAAGTACTCACGACACTACCTCTCGCAAAGCTGTGTCCCTTTCACCAGCATCCACAATGATTAAACAGCTCATCTTCCGCTCCTCCATGGAGCACTCACCGCCACCCAACGTGTCTCTGAGACACCCGCAGGAGTGTGATTATGTCAGCAAGGTGCTGATTTCATCTCATCTGAGCCCAAACCCGTGTGACGCGCTGCACTGTTCAAATGTATATATGGCTGAGAGATGCAAATACATTTGACTAGGAAGGAGGGAGCTGCGGTCACCACCGCTCTCCTCAGCGGTGTGTACACCGGGTGCAGGATCGCACAGCAGGGCCAGCACGGCACAGCACAACACAGCAAAGCGCGCACTGCAGAGGAGAGCAGCGGTGACTGAAGATTGAGCGGCCACTACAAGCCCCGGCCCTTCTGGGATTTGCCAGAATTGCCCTATGGCCAGCCCGGCCCTGGTTGGAAGTCTTTGGTTTACAAGGTATGTGATGTTTTTATAATCTGAACCTTATTTATTATTGTATTTGGCTATTATATATTATATTACTTATATATTATATTAATTTTAAAAATGTTATGGCACTATTTATATGTATGATGTAAATTCCATCATTATGCCCTAATCCAGAGTTATAGATTCTGTATGGCGTGCACTCAGTCAGACTGGAGGAGCTGGTAGACGGGATGAGAATCCCACGTAGTCAATAATTCTAATCACCACACGCTCAGAAGTAGTTTTCAAAAACTGTTCAAAGTTTATTCACAAATGTGGTACAGGGTAGTAGGTGGTGTCGGGAAATGGGCAACTAAAACAATGTTTTGACCCTGCATGGGTCTTATTCATGTTGTCACTCAGATATGCAGTGCAAAAGCCGCTCCCATGCCTGTGTATATTAGTGGGTTACTAGGGATGGGCGAACCTGAACTGTAAAGTACGGGGTTCGTACCGAACACATGGTGTTCGTGCACACAACCCCGAGCATGAGCTTTCTGGGATGTTCGTATTACAGTTCGTGTTACAGTTCGGGTCCAGGAGCTGTTGAAAAAAAAACCCGTTATTAAAAAAACATCATGATCATACTTACAAGTCCCGCGACGAGTCCTGCAGACTCTGCCTCCCAGCGCTTCTGCTTCCGCGTCCATCCGATCATTGCTGTTCCCCCCCGGTAAGCACCTCTGGCTAAAAGGACCTGCCGTGACCATGACGTCATACCCATGTGACCAGTCAAGTGTAAATGTTGTATTACCTCATTGGCTACAGACTGGTCACGTGAGTATGACGTCATCAAAGGTCCTGGTGCACCGTGATGCGAGTGTCATCACATCACAGCGCACAATCTCCCGACAGCAGCGGATCAACTGCATGTATGTCCACCGCTGAGGCGCTGCTGTCGGGAGAGTGGGGTGATGCAATGCGAGACACAAGTGCAATCATCCCCTCACTGTCAGTCTCTGCTTCATCACTCTCACCAGAGCGATGTAGCAGACATGACATGGCTCTCTGTGCTTCTCACTGTGTATAGACACTGTCTGTGCACAGTGATGAAGCAGAGTTGACTTTGCTCTTTGCTTCTCACGGTTTATAGACACTGTCTGTGCACAGTGATGAAGCTGACATGTCTCTACCTGTGGATTACGTTGGACTAAGGATTTTTTTTATAATAAAGATGGAGTCTCTAAATGTTTTTTGTTTTATCTCTAATAAAAAAAAATTCTCTGTGTTGTGATTTTTTTTAATGTTTCCTAGAAATTCATGGTGGCCATGTCTAATTTGGCATGACACCATGAATTTCGGGCTTAGTACCATCTGAGAATACAAAGCTGGTATTAACCCCTTTATTACCCAACGAGCCACCACCATCACGGCCGCTGGAAGAGTCGGGTAAAGCACCTGGAAATGGTGCTAAGAAACAATTCGCCATTTCCAGGGACGGCTGCGGGCTGCCGAAAATCCCAGCCCCCAGCTGCCTGGCTTTACCTGACTAGCGATCAAAATACAGCGGGAGCCCACGCATTTTTTTTTTAATTTTTTTTTTTTTAAATAAAAAAAATAATGGGCTTCCCTGTATTTTGATTGCCAGCCAAGGTAACGCCAGGCAGATGGGGGTGGCTGCTAACCCCCACTGCTTGGTGTTACCGTCACTGTCAATGAAAAATCCAGGGAAGCATTTTTTTTTTGTTTTTTGCCAAAAATCTAAAAAAAAATGAAGTGGGCGTTGCCATATATTTGTATGCTAGCCAGGTACAGCAGGCAGGTATGGGCTGCCCCCAACCCCCAGCTGCCTACCCGTCTGGAAACCAAAAATAAAGAGAAGCCCTTTTTTTAATTATTTCATGAATTTCATGAAATAATTAAAAAAAAAACAACATGGGTTTCACCCTATTTTTGTGTCCAGCCAGGTACAACTAGGCAGCTGGGGATTATAATCCACAGCGTAGGTTGGCCCAAGCTTTCTGGGCCCTCCCCGCTGCGAATTGCAGTCCACAGCCACCCCAGAAAATGGCGCTTTCATAGAAGTGCCATCTTCTGGCGCTGTATCCAACTCTTCCAGCGGCCCTGATACCGGGTGGCATGCTGGGTAATAAGGGGTTAATACCAGCTTTGTTTTACCAGCTAGTATTAAGCCAGAGATTCTTAATATCAGGCAAGTTTGACCCGGCCATTAAGAATCTCCAATAAAAGGTTAAAAAAAAAAAGACACCACAGAGAGAAAAAATACTTTTATTAGAAATAAATACACAGACACACTCAGGGAGTCCATGTTTATTACTCCCTTTCACCCCTCCACGATCCTGGTCTTCTGTTTTCTTTCTTCTTCAACTCATGCAGCTCTGCTATATCAGACAGCACAGGGGAGGAAGAATGCTTCTGCTCCTCTGTGCTGTGTAATCACTCAATGAGTGAGCAGAAGCTGCAGGTTGGTAAGCGGTGATGCTACCGCTGCCACTGTTGCCATAGTAACCTGACCGGCGGGTTACTATAGCAATGGTGATCTCCGATCACCTGATTCCGGGCACCGCGATTCACCAGCTGTGTCAGCCAATCCCTGCATATGAGCTGACTCTGTAAAGAGCGCCGACATGCATGGACGGGGAGCCGACCATGTGCCTGAGCATATCGCTGGTACACGGCACGAGTATACTGAGTACTGAGATGCTTGGGCGAGCACCGCATACTGGCGATATGCACTGACAGGACCTAATATGACGTTATAGCCATGTGACCAGTCTGTAGCCAATGAGATAATACACACGTGACTGGTCACATGCTATAATGTCACGGAAGGTCCTTTATTACCGGGCAGCACAGCGATGATCATACTCGGAAGGAGAAGCAGCGGGAGACAGAGTCTGCAGGACGCGCCGTGGCATCTGTAAGTATAATGACAATGTTTATTATTACTATATTTTTTATTTTACAACCCCCCCACCCCATCCCATAACTGTAAAGTCCAAGTTCGGTGTTCGGACGCAAGTTCGCGTTATATCAGAACCCGAACGCAAACTTTACAAAACGTTCGGGCGAGTCTCCCGAACACCGAACATCGGGGGGTTCGCCCATCCCTAGTGGTAACCATTGGTGGGTACCTTGAATGATGTAATGAGAAAATAAGTATCTTCTGAGTTCTGGTTAATATACAGTAACGCACCAGCTTCTTGTAGTGACAGAGTTTTATTTATTATATAGCCTTGAGGATGGAGATAGTGACTAAAACGTTTCCGAGTCTTGTAGTGGCAGGGTTCTTATAGTTATATAGCCTTCAAGATAAAGGTGATAAATCTAACTATGCAGCATCAGCGTCTTGTAATAGCAGGGTTTTATATAATTACTTAGCTTTTAAGATCAATATGGTTGATCTGATGCCTCAGAGCCTTGTAGTGGCAGGGTACTGCCTCGAAGAACTGCTCTCCCGCACCAGAATACTGGTAGCTGTGTTGCTGTGGTAGCTACCATACCTGAGCGACAACGTGAACAAGACACATGCAGGGTCGAAACGTTGTTTTAGTCGCTCATTTCCTGACACTACCAACTGCCCTGTACCACATTTGTGAATAAACTTTGAACACTTTTTACAAACTACTTCTGAGTGTGCGGTGATTAGAATTATTGACTAATCCATAGTTACTCTCATTACTTGTTGTTTGTGCACTTGCCACTATTAATTTAATTATTTTAAAAAGCTTACAATAAACATATGAATATTTTATCTTATCTCTTCTTATGTTTCATTACTTCTTGAGTGGTTTCATGTCCAGGAAGGGTAGCCAATGCTTAACTTTGAACTTGCGAATTGTGCTTCTAACTACATCTCTGAGAACATTCAATGCCTTTGCCAACTTTCCTTGTTTATTCCGGGCAATGATCTCTTAAATTTTTGGATCATTCTCTTGACAACCGAAGAATTTAGTGAATTGTGTGTCAATGCCCATAAGGAATGGGCTACTAATCTTCAGCAACACTGCTAGAAGCAGATATCTGGCTATACATTCCATTTGTAGCAGGTCATTACAGCCAAAGGGTTCTCCATTAAGTACTAAATACTTGTCATAAAGGGTTCAAGTAATTTTGATTCTGCAGTAGTCAGCAGGTGCAGACTGGCCCACCAGGAATTTCCCAGTGAGCCCCTTAGGGCGGCTTTGCACACTACGACATCGCAGGTGCGATGTCGGTGGGGTCAAATTGAAAGTGACGCACATCCGGCATCGCATACGACATCGTAGTGTGTAAAGCCTAGATGATACGATTAACGAGCCCTAAATCGTCGTAATCGTATCATCGGTGCAGCGTCGGCGTTATCCATAATTACGCTGACGCGACGGTCCGATGTTTTTCCTCGTTCCTGCGGCAGCACACATCGCTGTGTGTGAAGCCGCAGGAGCGAGGAACATCTCCTACCGGCGTCACTGCGGCTTCCGTAGGATATGCGGAAGGAAGGAGGTGGGCAGGATGTTTACATCCTGCTCATCTCCGCCCCTCCGCCGCTATTGGCCGCCTGCCGTGTGACGTCGCTATGACGCCGCATGACCCGCCCCCTTAGGAAGGAGGCGGGTCGCCGGCCAGAGCGACGGTCGCAGGGCAGGTGAGTGCGTGTGAAGCTGGCGTAGCGATAATTTTCGCTACGCCAGCTATCACACGATATCGTACCTGCAACGGGGGCAGGGACAATCGTGTGCGACATCGCAGCATCGGCTTGCGATGTCGAAACGTGCCAAGCCCGCCTTACTTGAAGTGTAACAATCGCAATCAAAGAGATGCTGTTTAGTGTGCAGAGCACCAAGATGGCACCATGGCATCTCCTTCTTTATCTGGTGCAGTGTAGAAGTGAAGAAAACAAGGAGAGAATACTCTAGGGCAGAGGTCTCAAACACGCAGCCCCTGAGGCTGCTTGTTGCGGTCGGCAGACACCTAGACCACGTGACGATAGACGATTGTGGCCCGGTACATACACGGAGCTGCTGCCGTCAGCACTTTCCTTCCAATGCCTCTACACAGCTTTACTAAGAGAAACCAAGGAAAAAATTGTGAAAACATACCCTGCTGTAACTAAATAAAAGCATAGTGCATATAAACATAGGGTACTTAGTAAACACTGTTTTTGATCAAAAAAAGCATAAAGCTATCCCACCAATGCCAAGGTGTATCCAGTTGGGATAGTACCTACACTCTCTAATATTAAAACCTTACCATGGGTCTAAAATAGGCCTCAATGTGGCTAAGGGCTGAGAGCGACCGGGTCCCAACAGGACACACACAGTCAGGGGGATTCACAGAATGAAATGTCCAGCTCGCTGAGAAAGGGGCCACTCCCTGTTTGTACTGAATACAAAAAAACTACATAAAAACAAAAAAGTGAGCCGGAGTATGAGATGGTATACATGGTACTTGTGAGACCATGTTCACACTGGCCATGAGACAAAGAGAAACCAAGGAAAAAATTGTGAAAACATACCCTGCTGTAACTAAATAAAAGCATAGTGCATATAAACATAGGGTACTTAGTAAACACTGTTTTTGATCAAAAAAAGCATAAAGCTATCCCACCAACGCCAAGGTGTACCCAGTTGGGATAGTACCTACACTCTCTAATATTAAAACCTTACCATGGGTCTAAAATAGGCCTCAATGTGGCTAAGGGCTGAGAGCGACCGGGTCCCAACAGGACACACACAGTCAGGGGGATTCACAGAATGAAATGTCCAGCTCGCTGAGAAGGGGGCCACTCCCTGTTTGTACTGAATACAAAAAAACTACATAAAAACAAAAAAGTGAGCTGGAGTATGAGATGGTATACATGGTACTTGTGAGACCATGTTCACACTGGCCATGAGACAAAGAGAAACCAAGGAAAAAATTGTGAAAACATACCCTGCTGTAACTAAATAAAAGCATAGTGCATATAAACATAGGGTACTTAGTAAACTGTTTTTGATCAAAAAAAGCATAAAGCTATCCCACCAACGCCAAGGTGTACCCAGTTGGGATAGTACCTACACTCTCTAATATTAAAACCTTACCATGGGTCTAAAATAGGCCTCAATGTGGCTAAGGGCTGAGAGCGACCGGGTCCCAACAGGACACACACAGTCAGGGGGATTCACAGAATGAAATGTCCAGCTCGCTGAGAAGGGGGCCACTCCCTGTTTGTACTGAATACAAAAAAACTACATAAAAACAAAAAAGTGAGCTGGAGTATGAGATGGTATACATGGTACTTGTGAGACCATGTTCACACTGGCCATGAGACAAAGAGAAACCAAGGAAAAAATTGTGAAAACATACCCTGCTGTAACTAAATAAAAGCATAGTGCATATAAACATAGGGTACTTAGTAAACACTGTTTTTGATCAAAAAAAGCATAAAGCTATCCCACCAACACCAAGGTGTACCCAGTTGGGATAGTACCTACACTCTCTAATATTAAAACCTTACCATGGGTCTAAAATAGGCCTCAATGTGGCTAAGGGCTGAGAGCGACCGGGTCCCAACAGGACACACACAGTCAGGGGGATTCACAGAATGAAATGTCCAGCTCGCTGAGAAGGGGGCCACTCCCTGTTTGTACTGAATACAAAAAAACTACATAAAAACAAAAAAGTGAGCCGGAGTATGAGATGGTATACATGGTACTTGTGAGACCATGTTCACACTGGCCATGAGATAAAGAGAAACCAAGGAAAAAATTGTGAAAACATACCCTGCTGTAACTAAATAAAAGCATAGTGCATATAAACATAGGGTACTTAGTAAACTGTTTTTGATCAAAAAAAGCATAAAGCTATCCCACCAACGCCAAGGTGTACCCAGTTGGGATAGTACCTACACTCTCTAATATTAAAACCTTACCATGGGTCTAAAATAGGCCTCAATGTGGCTAAGGGCTGAGAGCGACCGGGTCCCAACAGGACACACACAGTCAGGGGGATTCACAGAATGAAATGTCCAGCTCGCTGAGAAGGGGGCCACTCCCTGTTTGTACTGAATACAAAAAAACTACATAAAAACAAAAAAGTGAGCTGGAGTATGAGATGGTATACATGGTACTTGTGAGACCATGTTCACACTGGCCATGAGACAAAGAGAAACCAAGGAAAAAATTGTGAAAACATACCCTGCTGTAACTAAATAAAAGCATAGTGCATATAAACATAGGGTACTTAGTAAACACTGTTTTTGATCAAAAAAAGCATAAAGCTATCCCACCAACGCCAAGGTGTACCCAGTTGGGATAGTACCTACACTCTCTAATATTAAAACCTTACCATGGGTCTAAAATAGGCCTCAATGTGGCTAAGGGCTGAGAGCGACCGGGTCCCAACAGGACACACACAGTCAGGGGGATTCACAGAATGAAATGTCCAGCTCGCTGAGAAGGGGGCCACTCCCTGTTTGTACTGAATACAAAAAAACTACATAAAAACAAAAAAGTGAGCCGGAGTATGAGATGGTATACATGGTACTTGTGAGACCATGTTCACACTGGCCATGAGACAAAGAGAAACCAAGGAAAAAATTGTGAAAACATACCCTGCTGTAACTAAATAAAAGCATAGTGCATATAAACATAGGGTACTTAGTAAACTGTTTTTGATCAAAAAAAGCATAAAGCTATCCCACCAACGCCAAGGTGTACCCAGTTGGGATAGTACCTACACTCTCTAATATTAAAACCTTACCATGGGTCTAAAATAGGCCTCAATGTGGCTAAGGGCTGAGAGCGACCGGGTCCCAACAGGACACACACAGTCAGGGGGATTCACAGAATGAAATGTCCAGCTCGCTGAGAAGGGGGCCACTCCCTGTTTGTACTGAATACAAAAAAACTACATAAAAACAAAAAAGTGAGCTGGAGTATGAGATGGTATACATGGTACTTGTGAGACCATGTTCACACTGGCCATGAGACAAAGAGAAACCAAGGAAAAAATTGTGAAAACATACCCTGCTGTAACTAAATAAAAGCATAGTGCATATAAACATAGGGTACTTAGTAAACACTGTTTTTGATCAAAAAAAGCATAAAGCTATCCCACCAACACCAAGGTGTACCCAGTTGGGATAGTACCTACACTCTCTAATATTAAAACCTTACCATGGGTCTAAAATAGGCCTCAATGTGGCTAAGGGCTGAGAGCGACCGGGTCCCAACAGGACACACACAGTCAGGGGGATTCACAGAATGAAATGTCCAGCTCGCTGAGAAGGGGGCCACTCCCTGTTTGTACTGAATACAAAAAAACTACATAAAAACAAAAAAGTGAGCCGGAGTATGAGATGGTATACATGGTACTTGTGAGACCATGTTCACACTGGCCATGAGATAAAGAGAAACCAAGGAAAAAATTGTGAAAACATACCCTGCTGTAACTAAATAAAAGCATAGTGCATATAAACATAGGGTACTTAGTAAACTGTTTTTGATCAAAAAAAGCATAAAGCTATCCCACCAACGCCAAGGTGTACCCAGTTGGGATAGTACCTACACTCTCTAATATTAAAACCTTACCATGGGTCTAAAATAGGCCTCAATGTGGCTAAGGGCTGAGAGCGACCGGGTCCCAACAGGACACACACAGTCAGGGGGATTCACAGAATGAAATGTCCAGCTCGCTGAGAAGGGGGCCACTCCCTGTTTGTACTGAATACAAAAAAACTACATAAAAACAAAAAAGTGAGCTGGAGTATGAGATGGTATACATGGTACTTGTGAGACCATGTTCACACTGGCCATGAGACAAAGAGAAACCAAGGAAAAAATTGTGAAAACATACCCTGCTGTAACTAAATAAAAGCATAGTGCATATAAACATAGGGTACTTAGTAAACACTGTTTTTGATCAAAAAAAGCATAAAGCTATCCCACCAACGCCAAGGTGTACCCAGTTGGGATAGTACCTACACTCTCTAATATTAAAACCTTACCATGGGTCTAAAATAGGCCTCAATGTGGCTAAGGGCTGAGAGCGACCGGGTCCCAACAGGACACACACAGTCAGGGGGATTCACAGAATGAAATGTCCAGCTCGCTGAGAAGGGGGCCACTCCCTGTTTGTACTGAATACAAAAAAACTACATAAAAACAAAAAAGTGAGCCGGAGTATGAGATGGTATACATGGTACTTGTGAGACCATGTTCACACTGGCCATGAGACAAAGAGAAACCAAGGAAAAAATTGTGAAAACATACCCTGCTGTAACTAAATAAAAGCATAGTGCATATAAACATAGGGTACTTAGTAAACTGTTTTTGATCAAAAAAAGCATAAAGCTATCCCACCAACGCCAAGGTGTACCCAGTTGGGATAGTACCTACACTCTCTAATATTAAAAGCTTACCATGGGTCTAAAATAGGCCTCAATGTGGCTAAGGGCTGAGAGCGACCGGGTCCCAACAGGACACACACAGTCAGGGGGATTCACAGAATGAAATGTACAGCTCGCTGAGAAGGGGGCCACTCCCTGTTTGTACTGAATACAAAAAAACTACATAAAAACAAAAAAGTGAGCTGGAGTATGAGATGGTATACATGGTACTTGTGAGACCATGTTCACACTGGCCATGAGACAAAGAGAAACCAAGGAAAAAATTGTGAAAACATACCCTGCTGTAACTAAATAAAAGCATAGTGCATATAAACATAGGGTACTTAGTAAACTGTTTTTGATCAAAAAAAGCATAAAGCTATCCCACCAACGCCAAGGTGTACCCAGTTGGGATAGTACCTACACTCTCTAATATTAAAAGCTTACCATGGGTCTAAAATAGGCCTCAATGTGGCTAAGGGCTGAGAGCGACCGGGTCCCAACAGGACACACACAGTCAGGGGGATTCACAGAATGAAATGTCCAGCTCGCTGAGAAGGGGGCCACTCCCTGTTTGTACTTAATACAAAAAAACTACATAAAAACAAAAAAGTGAGCTGGAGTATGAGATGGTATACATGGTACTTGTGAGACCATGTTCACACTGGCCATGAGACAAAGAGAAACCAAGGAAAAAATTGTGAAAACATACCCTGCTGTAACTAAATAAAAGCATAATGCATATAAACATAGGGTACTTAGTAAACACTGTTTTTGATCAAAAAAAGCATAAAGCTATCCCACCAACGCCAAGGTGTACCCAGTTGGGATAGTACCTACACTCTCTAATATTAAAACCTTACCATGGGTCTAAAATAGGCCTCAATGTGGCTAAGGGCTGAGAGCGACCGGGTCCCAACAGGACACACACAGTCAGGGGGATTCACAGAATGAAATGTCCAGCTCGCTGAGAAGGGGGCCACTCCCTATTTGTACTGAATACAAAAAGACTACATAAAAACAAAAAAGGCCTATTTTAGACCCATGGTAAGGTTTTAATATTAGAGAGTGTAGGTACTATCCCAACTGGGTACACCTTGGCGTTGGTGGGATAGCTTTATGCTTTTTTTGATCAAAAACAGTGTTTACTAAGTACCCTATGTTTATATGCACTATGCTTTTATTTAGTTACAGCAGGGTATGTTTTCACAATTTTTTCCTTGGTTTCTCTTTGTCTCATGGCCAGTGTGAACATGGTCTCACAAGTACCATGTATACCATCTCATACTCTGGCTCACTTTTTTGTTTTTATACAGCTTTACTAATGGCAGCTACCGCCGGCCTACCAGAGACCAGCAGCTAACGTGGGTGTATTCTGATTGGCCGGCGCAGCTACCATTACTAAAGATATGAGGAGAGCAGCAGTGCCGTAAATCATTTGCCAATACGAAAATGCTGATGGTGGCGGCCCCATGTACAGGACAGCGATCGTCACGGCCTCAACCCTGCAGGCTGCAAGAAGCAGATAAGGAGGGAATGGAGGATAAGGTGAGAAAAATCTTTTTTTTTTATGTATGTGAACAATGTCATAACGGGATACTACAGGATGGGGACATTACTACAAGGGGACAATATGGGCACATTACTACAAGATGGGCACAATATGGGCACATTACTGCAAGAGGGGCACAATATGGGCACATTACTACAAGGGAACAATATGGGCACATTACAGCAAGATGGGAACAATATGGGCACATTACTGCAAGATGGGCACAATATGGACACATTACAACAAGATGGGCACAATATGGGCACATTACTGCAAGATGGGCACAATATGGGCACATTACTATAAGATGGGCACACTATGGGAACATTACTACAAATGGGCACAATAGGGGCACACTACTGAAAGATGGGCACATTACTACAAGATGGGCACATTACTGCAATATTGGGCACAATATGGGCATGTTACTACAAAGATGGGCACAATATGGGCACATTACTACAAAATGAGCACAATATTGGCACATTACTGCAAGATGGGCACAATATGGGCACATTACTACAAGATGGGGACAATATGGCTTCATTACTACAAGATGGGCACAATATGGGCACATTACTGCAAGATAGGCACATTACTGCAAGATGGGCACAATATGGGCACATTACTCCAAGATAGGCACATTACTACAATGGCACAATATGGGCACATTACTACAAAATGGGCACATTACTCCAAGATGGCCACAATATGGGAACATTACTACAAGATGGGGACAATATGGGTACATTACTACAAGGGCACGATATGGGCCCATTACTACAAGATGGGGACAGTATCGGCACATTAATACAGGGGGACAATATGGGCACATTACTACAAGGGGACATTATGGGCACATTATTACAAGATGGGGACAATATGGGTACATTACTACAAGATGGGACACTATGGGCACATTACTACAGGATGGGCACATTGTGATGGGGTATGCGGCAGAGCAGTAAGGGACACCAGGCCAAGGAACAATCCAAAGGGCTTTATTGGAACCACAAAGATAAAAGCACCAAACAAATATAAATCCTTAAAGTCTGCAAGGAGTCCACAACAAAACAAAAGATCCAGGGTTGCCTCCTGGTATTCCAACGCCAGGGAAAATATGGCAATGGTCCTTATATGAGTTCCTTGAGTCCAACAGGGTGAACAACAAAACGCAATCCCACATGGCCACTGATCTCCAATCTGTGACAGTCCATACACAGGCTCTAGGATCCATCCTCAGCGATAGATCCGAGTCCTTCTCCAGCCGAGATCCAACTAACTGAACTAACATGGGTCTCATTGTTCTTCTCTCCTGGGATCAGCCCCTTAGGTGGGCAGAAGAGTCCAACTCCGCCTGGACACTTGATTCATGAATGGACTTTAGAAGTCCTGGCTCTTTCTTGTTTACCAAGTTGTGGATTGGAGAAGTCCCATGCTGAGAAGAACAAACAATCCCCCACCAGTAGTACATACAGGACAGTCAAGGAGAGACAGACTATTACACCATGAGCAAAGGCGAGGGAGGGACACACGGTTACAACCCCTTCCCCCCTCAATTTGTGTACGGACTAGTGACTTCAACAGGTCGCTTGTCAAGTACAGGTAAACATGCCGACCCTGACTCAGGGCTCCTCTTGCCTGGACAATCCGTCTGCATTTTGGTGTTGGCTGCCCCTTCTATATTGTATTGTAAAGTTATAGGGTTGAAGAGCCAGGCTCCATTGTAGTAAGCGTCCATTGTCCCCACAGACTCTGTTCAGCCAGGTGAGGGGATTGTGATCAGTAACTACAGTGAATTCTCGTCCATACAGATACAGCCTTAGTTTCCTAAGGACCCATACTACAGCCAGACATTCCTTCTCAACAGTTGCATAGGCCACTTCTCGGTCCAGCAGTTTCCTGCTGAGGTAGGCAATGGGGTGCTCCTCCCCGGCTGCATTCACCTGGATGAGTACAGCTCCCAATCCATAAGAAGAGGCATCCATCTGCACAATGAATCTCCTCTTATAGTCTGGAGCAGCCAGAACAGGGTCACAGACCAAGGCGTCCTTCAGCTGGTTAAAAGCCTCATCATAGGCTGGAGTCCAGATCACCAGCCGGGGCATCGTTTTCTTCGTGAGGTCTGTTAGGGGCTTGGCCACATAGCTGAAATGAGAAACAAATTTTCGGTAATAACTGGCAGTGCCCAAAAAAGCCATAACTTGTTTCTTAGTTTGGGGTACAGGCGAGTCTCTAATAGCCTGGATTTTGGCAGGTTCAGGACGTAACTTCCCTCCTCCTACTCGATGCCCTAGGTATTGGACTTCACCCATCCCCAATTGGCATTTATCAGGTCGAATAGTTAGGCCTGCTGCCAGAATTCGGTCAAGAACAACAGCTACTTGATTCAGATGTTCCTCCCATGTGTGGCTGAAGACAGCGATATCATCCAGGTAGGCACAAGCAAAGTCGCCACATCCCTGGAGGATCTGGTCCACCATTCTCTGAAATGTTGCAGGGGTGATTATCATTCCGAAAGGCATGTTTAGAAATTCATACAGACCAAAGGGGGTTATAAAAGCCAACCTTTCTCTACCTTCCTCCGTCAGGAGAATTTGCAAGTATCCCTTACTGAGATCCAAGGTGGTGACGTATCGTGCCCCAGCTAGCCGGTCTAGAAGTTCATCAATGCGGGGCATTGGGTAAGCATCACTGATGGTATGGTAATTTAGTCGGCTGTAGTCCACACAAAATCGAGTACTCCCATCTTTCTTGGGTACTAACACAACAGGAATCACCCCAAGCTGTAACATCTCCTCCAGCTCATGCTGCATGGTGTTTCTAACTGATTCTGGTACCCGGTAGGGAGCCTGCTGTATGGGACGGATGCCCTAAGTGTCCACATGATGTTGGGTTACTGTGGTTCGACCTGGTCGGGATGAGAAAGCAGCCTGTCTCTGATGGAGCACTCCCAGCATTTGTTTTTTCTGTAAGGAATCTAAGTGATCTCTCAGAGGAACCTGTTCCACAGTGGATGTGGCTCTCGCTGCTTCAACAAGATCAGGTAATGGGTCCTCATCCTCCTGACCATCTTCTGAAGCCAGCCGACAGCTTGCTATCATAGGTAGTGTCCGGTCATGGTACTCCTTAATCATATTCACATGGACAGTCCTTTGTCTTAGACCCTGATCATCTAGAGCAAGAAGGTAATTGGTGTCGTTTAGTTTTCTGAGAACCCAGAAGGGACCCTCCCATGTTGTCTGGAGTTTATTTTGCCAATGGTGAACAATCATTAAGACTTGTTGTCCCTCTACAAATTCTCGATAGCGTGCTTTGCGGTCATACCATGTCTTCTGTCTGGTTTGAGCCATCTGCACATGATCCTGAGCCAAACTAGCAAGTTGAGCCAGGGTTTCCCAAAGCTTGAGGACATGGGTTCCTGTATCTTCAACTTGCCCCTCACAATATTTCTTTAGCAGAGTTAAGGGTCCTCTGACCTTTCTTCCATAGAGTAGTTCAAAGGGGGGAAAACCCAGTGGACTCCTTGGGAACTTCCCGATAGGCGAACAGGAGATGGGGTAGGTACTTCTCCCAGTCAGAATCCCTGTCAGTGAAGGCCCTTAGCATATTTCTCAGTGTTTGATTAAACCATTCACAAAGTCCATTGGTTTGAGGATGGTATGCTGTAGTTCGAATTGCTCGTACTCCACAGGTGCGCCACAGACACTGCACCAACTCTGACATGAACTGGGAGCCTTGGTCCGTTAAGATCTCACTTGGGAATCCTACTCGGGCGAAAATGGTAACAAGGGCCTCGGCCACCTTGGCTGCAGAAATACTTGACAAGGCCACGGCTTCTGGATATCGGGTGGCGTAGTCCACAACAGTGAAAATGTACTGCTTAACAGATTTACTTGGTTTAGCCAGAGGTCCAATGATATCGACAGCTACTCTTTGAAAGGGTTCTTCTATGATAGGGAGTGGTTGCAAGGGTGCCTTTGGGTGATCTCCGGGTCGCCCTCTACGCTGACATATGTCGCAAGTTCAGCAGAAATGCGCCACTGCTTGAGAAATTCCAGGCCAATAGAAAATTTGAGTCAATCGTCTCTCGGTGCGGGTTTTCCCTTGATGGCCGGCAGTAGGAATGTCATGAGCAAGGTGTAATAGGGAAACTCTGTATTTCTGAGGAACAATCAACTGTTTGCTATAAGTCCAGGGTTTATCTAGGGAGTCAGCATTGGCAACCTGATATAGAAGTCCATTTTCTCTGATAATTTTTTCCCCATTTACTCCTAACTGCCCTACTTCAGCCGAGCTCTAAAGCTAGCCAGGGTGGGGTCAGTCTCTACCTCTTGTCTAAACTGAACTTTATCCCAAGTGACATTCATACGAGACCCACAAGAAGAATCACTCACCGGCTGTGACGGCAGTTCGGGTGGCCTCATTTCCATTGATGGGTTGAACATGTCCACATCTGCTGCTCTCTTGGCTTGACTTCTGGTTATCGCACCGACAAAGTGGCATTGAAGATTCCCCACATCATTCCCTAGAAGAATGTCTGCAGGAAGGCTGCTTATCACACCGATCATGCATTGTTTTGCCCCAAAACCATAATCCAGGGTCACACTCGCTCTTGGAATGTATCTTTGAGTACCTCCAGCCAATTCAATGGCAATTCCTGGTCCCTTTTGCATTGCTTCTGGTTGAATTACTCGGGGATCTGTGATGGTGAGAAAAGCCCCAGTGTCACGAAAGCCAACAACTTGTTGGCCATCCAGCACGACCTCCTGTAGATGTTTATGCTGAAGATCAGAAGAAAGGGCGGCTGTGGCTCGCACCCCATAGACTCCTGGTAGGGAAGTCAATATATCAGAGTCTTTTGTCGAATCATCAGGGAGTGAATCCAGCTCTTCTCCTGTTGAGGGTGTCTGTAGATAATGGACAGGCAAAGGGGGTCTGTAACTGTTTTGCCTCTGAACACCTGGACAGTGAGCTTGCAGATGACCCAGCTGCCCACATCCATAACATCTACGTACTATGAATCTTTCTCCCCGTCGTACTCCCAAAGAGGAGGCAGGAGTAGTAGGAGGCACATTCACACGGGGTCCGCCATGTGTTGGTAGTCTAATGGGACGGTGGACATTGGAGTCCAAAGGACAAGGGACCACTGGTGTTGGGGAGCTGGTAGTTTTTTTTCTCACTGACTAGTAGCCTTTTCCATTGAGGCTTGATGGTGAGAAGCTCATCAGCTAGAGCAGCAGCTTGTTCCACTGTATGTGGTCTCCTCTCGCGCACCCATTCCCTGATTTCAGCAGGGCACCTGGCATAGAACTGCTCTTTCAGGATGACCTGGTGGAAGGTCTCCCAAGTTAAGGCCCCCTCTCCCTCCACCCAGCGATGGCATACTTGTTTCAGTCTGTGGGCATACATCTTGAAAGACACTTCCCCATCACAAATTAACGTACGGAACTGAGTCCTATAAGTATCTGGGGTCAAGGCATAATGTTCTAGAATGGTCTGTTTTATCTCCCCATAGTCACAATTCCACTGAGGGTCCATAGCTCTATAGGCGTCTGCAGCTCCACCCTCCAAGAGGCCCACCAGGTGTCTGACTCACTCTCTTTCTGGGACTTCCATTAATCGGCACTGATGCTCAAAGTCCTGGAAGAAGCCCTCAATGTTGCCTGCAGCTTCATTAAATGGCTTAAAGTCCTTGCGGGACACTCTGGAGAATTCCCTCATAGTGGGTGCTGTGGTTACAGTTTGTCTGGAGCCTCTAGGTGCTTCCACAGCAAGCCTCCTCTCCAGCAATGCTGCCCTCTCTTGAGCTCCGCGAATGGCCTCCCTCTTATCTTCTATGGTGGCCTCATCTCCAAGCAGTGCCATCTCCTCCTCATACCACACAACCCATTGACTATTTTGGGTATTTACCTCCAGCTCCCATCTTTCCTCCCCTTGCTGTGGAAATCCTTCCTCGGTGCCATCTTGCAGGCAAGCGTTTTCCAATGCCTCAATTAGTTGCTCCTTAGAGAGTCCTTTGTAGTCGACTCCTAATTCACGGGCCTTTGTTTGAGGCTCCCCATAGTCCAGTTCTTGTACTCTGAGGTTCTGATTCCAGATGTTAATGGGCCATTGTCCTCCATTCTTTCTGCTCTGATCCCACCGCTGCCAACCAGTTTGTGGCGGAGTATGCGGCAGAGCAGTAAGGGACGCTAGGCCAAGGAACAATCCAAAGGGCTTTATTGGAACCACAAAGATAAAACACCAAACAAATATAAATCCTTAAAGTCTGCAAGGAGTCCACAACAAAACAAAAGATCCAGGGGCCCCTCCCGGTATTCCAACGACAGGGAAAATATGGCAATGGTCCTTATATGAGTTCCTTGAGTCCAACAGGGTGAACAACAAAACGCAATCCCACGTGGCCACTGATCTCCAATCTGTGACAGTCCATACACAGGCTCTAGGATCCAGCCTCAGCGATAGATCCGAGTCCTTCTCCAGCCGAGATCCAACTAACTGAACTAACATGGGTCTCATTGTTCTTCTCTCCTGGGATCAGCCCCTTAGGTGGGCAGAAGAGTCCAACTCCACCTGGACACTTGATACATGAATGGACTTTAGAAGTTCTGGCTCTTTCTTGTTTACCAAGTTGTGGATTGGAGAAGTCCCATGCTGAGAAGAACAAACAATTCCCCACCAGTAGTACATACAGGACAGTCAAGGAGAGACAGACTATTACACCATGAGCAAAGGCGGGGGAGGGACACACTGTTACACACATTACTACAAGATGGGCACAATATGGGCATTTTATTACAAGATGGAGACAATATGGGCACATTACTACAACCCCTGGCAAAAATTATGGAATCAACTGGCTCTGAGGATGTTCAATCAGTTGTTTACTTTTGTTTAAAAAAAAAAAGCAGATCACAGACATGGCCCAAAACTAAAGTCATTTGAAATGTCAACTTTCTGGCTTTAAGAAACACTAAAAAAAATCATGAAAACATAATGTGCTAGCCAGTAACAGTTACTTTTCAAGACCAAACAGGGAAAAAATTATGGAATCACTCAATTATGAGGAAAAAATTATGGAATCACGAAAAACAAACAAAAGAACACTCCAATGCATCACTAGTATTTTGTTGCACCACCTCTTTCTTTTATAATAGCTTGCAGTCTCTGAGGCATGGACTTAATGAGTGACAAACAGTACTCTTCATCAATCTGGCTCCAACTTTCTCTGATTGATGTTGCCAGATCAGCTTTGCAGGTTGGAGCCTTGTCATGGATCATTTTCTTCCACCAACTTCCACCAAAGATTTTCAATTGGATCGAGATCCGGACTATTTACAGGCCATATCATTGACCTTATGTGTCTTCTTTCAAGGAATGTTTTCACAGTTTTTGCCCTATGGCAGGATGCATTATCATATTGATAAATTATTTCATCATCCCCAAACATCCTTTCAATTGATGAAATAAGAAAAGTGTCCAAAATTTCAATGTAAACTTGGGCATTTATTGAAGATGTAATGACAGCCATCTCCCCAGTTCCTTTACCTGACATGCAGCCCCATATCATCAATGACTGTAAAAATTTACATGTTCTCTTTAGGCAGTCATCTTTTCATGGTTTAGCTTTTCTGTATGTAAATCCCATTTCCTTTAGACGGTTTCTTGCAGTTCGGTCACAGGCATTGACTCCAGTTTCCTCCCATTCGTTTCTCATTTGTTTTGTTGTGCATTTCCTGTTTTGGCGACATATTGCTTTAAGTTTCCTGTGTTGACGCTTTGATGTCTTCCTTGGTCTACCAGTATGTTTGCCTTTGACAACCTTCCCATGTTGCTTGTATTTGGTCCAGATATTAGACACAGGTGTTAACAGCCAACATCTTTTGCAACATTGCGTGATGATTTACCCTCTTTTAAGAGTTTGATAATCCTCTCCTTTGTTTCAATTGACATCTCTAGTGTTGGAGCCATGATTCATGATAGTCCACTTGGTGCAACAGCTCTCCATGGTGTGAGCACTCCTTTTTACATGCAGACTAATGAGCAGATCTTATTTGTTGCAGGTGTTAGTTTGAGGATTGAAAATTTACAGGGTGATTCCATAATTATTTCCTCATAATTGAGTAATTCCATAATTTTCCCCCCTGTTTGATCTTGAAAAGTAACCGTTACTGGCTAGCACATTATGTTTTAATGATTTTTTTTTAGTGTTTCTTAAAGCCAGAGAGTTGACATTTGAAATTATTTTAGTTTTGTGCCATGCCTGCGATCTGCTTTTTTTTAAACAAAAGTAAACAACTGAATGAACATCCTCAGAGCAAGGTGATTCCATAATTTTTGCCAAGGGTTGTACGAGATTGTGACAATATGGGCACATTACTACAAGGACACAATGTGGACACATTACTACAAGATGGGGACAATATGGGCACATTACTACAAGGGCAAAAAATGGGCACATTACTGCAAGATGGGGACAATATGGGCACATTACTACAAGGGCACAATATAGAAACATTACTACAAGGGCACAATATGGGCACATTACTACAAGGGCACAATATGGGCACATTACTACAAGGGCACAATATAGAAACATTACTACAAGGGCACAATATGGGCACATTACTACAAGGGCACTATATGGGCACATTATACAAGATGGTGACAGTATGGGCACATTACTACAAGGGGACAATATGGGCACATTACTACAAGATGGGGACATTACTAAAAGATGAAGACCATGATGGAAATATAACTGTAAAATGTTGGCCAAAGTTACTATATGGTGGTAATTGTGAAACGATATTACTTACAAAGAGGGGATAAAATGTAAAAAAAAACAATATAATGATTTTTTCCCCATAAGAAGTATTTTTTTATATAAACTGAAATACAAAAGTGCACATTAATTATAATAAGCAAAAAAAATGATCAAAAAATGTCATCCAAAGGTGTGTAGAAAAAAATATGCGATCACTAAAAATGTCACTGGGTCCAGCAAAGCAGCAAACAATGCGGCCCCCCAAATAATTTTTTTTTTCGTGTGTGACCCTTATACTGAACCGAGTTTGAGACCCCTGCTCTAGGGTATATCTATATTCTGCAAAGAGGAGTATTTCGATTTCGGGATGCTGAATGTGGCTTCCAATCTCTTTCTCAGAGCAAAATGTGTCTCTGAAGGTAAGAAAGGTTGGGAGCCACTGTTATAGATCTATCTATACGTATTTCAGAGTCAACCCACTTTTTATATTAGTTGTGTTGGAACTATTTCAATTGTTTTTGTTTCATTGTTTCATTGTAAAATGCAAAACGTTTGAAAACGTTGGCTAAAACTAATTTACATGGAAGTTTGAATAATTTTGATTGCAGCTTTACACCCTACTTTACAATGTACAGTGATAGAGACTAGAACTCATAGTCATCAATAACTTAGATTTCTTTTGATGGGTGCTCTAAATCATGTTTGTTTGTATCATATTGTCAGTCCGACATTACATTTTTTATTATGTTTTATCACAATTAATTGAAACATTTTCTTTGACATCTATAAAGTCAGAGATATTTCTGATTCCTAGCTGCATTATTTGACAATCTACTAACTTATTTCTCCCATGTGTTTCTGGTGAGTCTGGAAAATGTGAGCAAAATAAATCATCCATCTTTATGCCAATGGTTATTTTTAAAGTTATAGTCATCAACTAAAGTCGACTCATGACCTGGTGCATATTGTCCAATGACACTTAAACTTTGAGTCTTCAAACCTCTTACATGGCAACTGTTTTTATAGTATTGATAGTAGCTTTATATGCTATTTTTTTTCTTCATTTTCTATGTTACTGTGGATACTAACAAAAAGGAGACAGCTAAACTCTGCATTGCTAAGATACATATGTGTAACAATGAATATGGGAATATAGACATGCATTACTGCTATGGAAAACATGCAAAAAATGAGATACTTAGCACACAAAAATGGCCAGTTTTATGTGAGCCTAACAGCCAATGACAAGGTGATCTCTTTTTGTTGGGTCCCTATCAAACTAATGCCTCTCTTTGGGTTAAAAAAAACCATTACAATTTAGGGGCGGACAGGAACCTGCAAATGGAGAATTAAAATCGCCTGAGGCTGAAGAGCAGGAGTGCTCAATCAGAAGGCATAACCCTGTAATCTGAGAAAAAGACTGATTGCACATCCTACCTTTCTAATGTGAACAAGTGCAAACTGAACATGAAACATAGTAACAAAAAGGAGACAGATGCACACTGCAGTGCTAAGATTTTTTTTACTATGTTCAGTTTGCACCTGTTCACATTAGAAAAGTAGGATGTGCCATCAGTCTTTTTCTTCGATTACTATGGATACTAAAACATAGTGATAACTCACAATTAGGGATTATTTTTCAGCTTGTACTGGGTACACAAAGGGCAGGGTCAGCAGTTATCAAAACATGAACTAACAGCAGGATTACCATTGGATTAATCGTTCTATTATGATGCTGGAGGCAAATGACACAGGATCAAACAAAAGACAATTAGTGGTGGGTATAGCTCAGCTTTAAAGGTACAATGACATATACACAGTCACAGAGCAAGCTTACAACACTCATTGATAGAAATATTTTCATACGGTTAATGTTCAGGTGTATGCTATAAAGCACTCTCTGCGGCCAGTGGCATTGCTACTAATAAGGATAATTACACAGTTTCAGGAAATCTCCTTCCAGTTAATGTCTGCTGAATCTCAAATCGAAAGTTACTGAGTGCCAGCAAAGGAATTCAGACCACACAGAGGTAGCTGGTATAAACTCCTCTCTTAAAAGCAGGTGCACCCCACCACGTGCTTCATTGTTACAAGCCTTTTTATAGAGCAATAGTGGGTTAATCTCTTAGAAAAATTCCTAGCAGTATGCAATTGGCTATTCTAGAAGCTCATGCAGAAAGCATATGATAATATTTATGTCCATATTTGTATATTCCCCTCCAGCCGTTCCATTGCTTGCAGGGCCGTTGTTACATAGCAACTCAGTCATCGATCCGAACTTGCGCAGATGTAGCCAGTCAACGGCTTTATCAATCAGCTGCAGGCTCCATCTTGTTACTCATATACAAAAGAAAGTTTGGTTATAGAAAAGCGTATAGAAAAATATATATATATATATATATATATATATATATATATATATATATATATATATTGTATTCTCACAGTAAAAAAGCGTATAGAAAAATATATTGTATTCTCACACTATCAGTGAGAAGCATTTGCATTTGCGACCAGGTCACAAAGTCAGAAGGGACCAAAAGCCTTCCCCATATATCATTACTGCAAATTAGTGCCACATCACTGGATCACTTATGTTACGGGAAAACATTTCTGGATTGAATGCTAGGCCAGTCTAGCTCCATTGTTGCAGCTAACATTCTCATGCTTTATTATCCTGCCTACTCTCCCTGCTCACAAGCAAGTAGTTATCAATTTGCCAAAATATGCTGTGAGGCTGAGCTCACTGAATGTAATGGGGGACACTCGCTTGGCTGCTAGATTAAGGCACACACGAACAGTTTTCTATTTAAACAGTCCAGTTGGTTTATCACACACATAAACCAGCACTGCAGCAACATAACAAAGGCCTTCTTGTAGCTTAAAAGTAACACAAACATGAGCCTTCCTTTGGCTTTACAGAAACATACATGACATACAGTCCGTTTCATCCGCTGGTATGCCCACACGGCTTTGGAGATAGTATTCCAGTGGAGGTATAGTACTGTCCGCTCACTGACCTCGGTCAGTATACAACCTCATTTTGTGAGATTAAAGTTCTGGAGCTTGAGCAGGGCTCCACTTCCCGACTCCAGTCACCACTGACGTTTAGGAAACTGCCTCACTGTAATCATCGACCAGGATCTGTGTCTTGCTCCATACACTATTTTCTGGCAGTCCAGACCCTCAGGAGAACTGCTGAGTTCTAAACACAGAGCAACCACAGGCTCCATACACACCTGGCCTTCTAGCCAGTGTGTCTTCAGGGAAGTCTGCAGCAAAGCTCTAAACCCACATGGACTTCTCACAGGGTGCCTCCAGGAAGTAAACTGCTTCCAAGCACCCAGAGACCATGTGACCAAACAACCAGTCTCATATATCAGACGAGACACATCCATGGGTGGAGGTATGTGAATAGCCAGAGACACCTAGCACTCTGACAATTCGTACACTTAGCCCATAATACATTTAACAAGACTTGTGGAACTACAAGACCCATAGTAAACATTTCAGGTTTCACATTGCAGAGGACCTCCTCCACTGAGATACATAGTGACTATTTACAATATAGGTGGTCGCTACCTCACAGTGCATGTCGATCACGATGAGCAGCGTGGCAGGCCGTAAATAAATAGCTAAAAAAAAAATATAACTAAATAAACAAATTTTATATATATATATATATATATATATATATATACATACATACATACACACTGTATATGTAAATATATACATGATGATTAATTGACAATAAATTTATATACACAAAGTAATCAGCCAAGTAATTTCAAAATAGTCTTTTTAAGGACACATTGTACTTTATGGTAGTGTTTAATTTTGGTTGATATGTTTAGTATTTAATTGTAAAATAATTATTTTAAATTAGCAGTTTTCAAAATTTTAAATTCTTCGCTTGTAGACACACAACAGAAATCCGTTGATTCAAAATTTATTTTGGCCTCATTTTTTAACATCCTTTCTATTCTACAAGACTTACATTTAAAAAAGAAAAAAACAAAGCGAAAAATTGTTTGAAAAATACCCTGAATAATAATGAATAAACTGCAAGTGCTTAATAACAGGGTACTTAGTATATACAGTTTTGCAAAAACGTATATGGTGGTTTTTGTCTGCTATCTTGCTTTATTGCAAGTTGGGGGCGCAGCCCTCCTTATACTGAGGCTGAACAACTAACTGCTTCCCACTTTGCTGTGCATTTAGTCTGGGACCTAGCTTACCACTTTTTACCATTCACATTGGAGTTTTGATAGACACAAGTCAGGTATGTATAATGGTTTTAACTTTAGTTGGTTAGGGACCACCCCAGATGGGTACACCGTGACGAGGTGGGATGGCTTCTTACATTTTTGCAAAAATGTAAATACTAAGTACCCTGTTATTAAGCACTTGCAGTTTATTCATTATTATTCAGGGTATTTTTCATACAATTTTTCTCTTTGTTTTTTCCTTGTCTAGGGGCTGCCATTTACATGTTTGTAATGTTGCATGTTTCCTGTTTTTTTTTGTTACAGCTCAGTTTTTTGGTGTTTTTTAAGACTTACATTTAGCAGCACTTTTTCAGATTTTCGGATAACTATTTTAGGAGAGATACCTGTATTGGCAGGAAAACTTACATTTGGATTTGTTCAGAGACTGAATATAGAGAACACTATTTTCTGTGACTAAGGAATACATTTGTAGAACAATTATACTATTATAGGTGTACAGAGGTACAAGCATCCTATGGAGCAAGGGTGGGATTCAAATCTGTGTTACCCAGTCCTATATGAATTGTGGCCATTTGACTCATCTCCTCTGTCCCATGGGCTCTTCAGGGAGTGTGTCCGTAACTTGGAACTCCGCATTGCGGTCATCCATACTGAGCGGCTCACCTTCCAGGTGCTCAATCACCTACCTGCACCAGTGGTGCTGGGATTCCCATGGCTCACCTTACACAACCGTGTAGTAGATTGGAAGACTCAGGATATTATACGGTGGAGCTCATATTGTAAGGGGTACTTTGCACATTACGACATCGCAAGCCGATGCTGCGAGGTCAAGCGCGATAGTCCCCGCCCCCGTCGCAGCAGCGATATCTTGTGATTGCTGCCGTAGCGAACATTATCGCTATGGCGGCTTCACATGCACTCACCTGCCCTACGAAGTCGCTCTGGCCGGCGACCGACCTCCTTCAAAAGGGGGCGGGTCGTGCGGCGTCACAGCGACGTCACATGGCAGGCGGCCAATAGAAGCGAAGGGGCGGAGATGAGCGGGACGTAAACATCCCGCCCACCTCCTTCCTTCCTCATTGCAGCCTGGAGGTAAGGTGATGTTCCTCGCTCCTATGGCTTCACACACAGCGATATGTGCTGCCTGCTGGAACGAGGAACAACATCGTACCGTTGTTGCTGCAAAATTATGGAAATGTTGGACCCTACACCGATCATACGATAACGATGCTTTTGCGCTTGTTAATGTATGTAAAAGGATTCACATACTGCGATGTCGACAGCGACGCCGGATGTGCGTCACTTTCGATTTGACCCCACTGACATCGCCCCTGCGATGTCGCAATGTGCAAAGTACCCCTAAGACTCATTGCCTGGGGGGCCTGTGTTTCTGTGGTTACTCCCAATATTCCTGAATCTTTGTCCGAGTTCCATGATGTATTCTCAGAAAAGGGTTGTAAGGTGTTACAGCCGCACAGACCGTACAATTGTACTATCGAGTTGAAGCCAGGGGCCAGCTTGCCCAAATGCAGATTGTACAACTTGTCTGGCCCCAGAGAGACTTCCACTCAAAGAATATACAATTAGGTCCAGAAATATTTGGACAGTGACACAATTTTCGCGAGTTGGGCTCTGCATGCCACCACATTGGATTTGAAATGAAACCTCTACAACAGAATTCAAGTGCAGATTGTAACGTTTAATTTGAAGGTTTGAACAAAAATATCTGATAGAAATTGTAGGAATTGTACACATTTCTTTACAAACACTCCACATTTTAAGAGGTCAAAAATAATTGGACAAATAAACCAAACCCAAAAAAAAAATTTTATTTTCAATATTTTGTTGCGAATCCTTTGGAGGCAATCACTGCCTTAAGTCTGGAACCCATGGACATCACCAAACGCTGGGTTTCCTCCTTCTTAATGCTTTGCCAGGCCTTTACAGCCGCAGCCTTCAGGTCTTGCTTGTTTGTGGGTCTTTCCGTCTTAAGTCTGGATTTGAGCAAGTGAAATGCATGCTCAATTGGGTTAAGATCTGGTGATTGACTTGGCCATTGCAGAATGTTCCACTTTTTTGCACTCATCAACTCCTGGGTAGCTTTGGCTGTATGCTTGGGGTCATTGTCCATCTGTACTATGAAGCGCCGTCCGATCAACTTTGCGGCATTTGGCTGAATCTGGGCTGAAAGTATATCCCGGTACACTTCAGAATTCATCCGGCTACTCTTGTCTGCTGTTATGTCATCAATAAACACAAGTGACCCAGTGCCATTGAAAGCCATGCATGCCCATGCCATCACGTTGCCTCCACCATGTTTTACAGAGGATGTGGTGTGCCTTGGATCATGTGCCGTTCCCTTTCTTCTCCAAACTTTTTTCTTCCCATCATTCTGGTACAGGTTGATCTTGGTCTCATCTGTCCATAGAATACTTTTCCAGAACTGAGCTGGCTTCATAAGGTGTTTTTCAGCAAATTTAACTCTGGCCTGTCTATTTTTGGAATTGATGAATGGTTTGCATCTAGATGTGAACCCTTTGTATTTACTTTCATGGAGTCTTCTCTTTACTGTTGACTTAGAGACAGATACACCTACTTCACTGCGAGTGTTCTGGACTTCAGTTGATGTTGTGAACGGGTTATTCTTCACCAAAGAAAGTATGCGGCGATCATCCACCACTGTTGTCATCCATGGACGCCCAGGCCTTTTTGAGTTCCCAAGCTCACCAGTCAATTCCTTTTTTCTCAGAATGTACCCGACTGTTGATTTTGCTACTCCAAGCATGTCTGCTATCTCTCTGATGGATTTTTTCTATTTTTTCAGCCTCAGGATGTTCTGCTTCACCTCAATTGAGAGTTCCTTAGACCGCATGTTGTCTGGTCACAGCTTCCAAATGCAAAACCACACACCTGTAATCAACCCCAGACCTTTTAACTACTTCATTGATTACAGGTTAACGAGGGAGACACCTTCAGAGTTAATTGCAGCCCTTAGAGTCCCTTGTCCAATTACTTTTGGTCCCTTGAAAAAAAGGAGGCTATGCATTACAGAGCTATGATTCCTAAACCCTTTCTCCGATTTGGATGTGAAAACTCTCATATTGCAGCTGGGAGTGTGCACTTTCAGCCCATATTATATATATAATTGTATTTCTGAACATGTTTTTGTAAACAGCTAAAATAACAAAACTTGTGTCACTGTCCAAATATTTCTGGACCTAACTGTATAGCTGAGAGCTTGGCCAATGGGCACTTTAGGCATTTGTCCTCCCTGGTCACAGCTGGGATTTTCTATGTCATAAAGAAAGATGGTGGATTACGATCCTGTCTGGATTTCTGGGAGCTGAATCAGATTACGGTTCATGATCCATATCCCATGCCGCTCATTCCAGATTTTTTTCAACCAGATTTCTGGTGCTGAGTGGTTCTCTAAGCTCAACCTCAGAGGGGCCTATAATCTGATCAAAGTCCGTGATGGGGATGAGTGGAAAACCACGTTTAATACGCCATAGGGTCAATATGAAAATCTGGTAATGCCCTTTGGTCTTACCAATGCGCCTGCAGTATTTCAACACTTTATTAATGACGTGTTTGCTCACCTCTTGGGGTAGGTTCGTTGTCATTTACCTGGATGACATCCTTATTTATTTCCAAGACTGTAGGTCACACAAAGAACACATTAAACAAGTGTTACAGTTACTCAGGGCATACAAGCTTTATGTCAAATCAGAGAAGTATGCTTTCTTAGGTCAGGAGTAGAGATGAGCGATGTTCGAGGTTCGCCAATTTCATGTTCGAGTGATTTTGGTGGGTGTTCGAGTCGTTCGACGAACTCGAACGATTTGGTAAAACTTTGGCAGTTCGAGTTACGTTCGAGAATGGTTCGAGCACCAAAAGCGTGGCTTTTCACAGTAAGTATGTGCGCACCTTTCGTATCTGCATGCGTCCTGCGTTCCCAGCACAATCCCTCTCTCTTTCCTACTCACCGATCGCGGGCATCTCGCTGCACGGCTGTCACAAATCTCCAGCGGCATTTCCTCTTTTGAAAATGGCTGCCGCTTCATTATTCAATTAGTTATGCTTTCCCCGCCCACCAGCGCCCATGATTGGTTGCAGTCAGACACGCCCCCACGATTTGTGACAGCTGTCTCACTGCAACAAATCACAGCCGCCGCCGGGCGGCTCTATATTGTGCAGTAAAATAAATTAAAGAAAAAAAAAATGCAGTTCCCCCCATATTTGATACCAGCCAGAATAAAGCCACACGGCTGGAGGCTGGTATTGTCAGGATGGAGAGCACCACATTATGGGGAGCCCACCACTCTAACAATATCACTCAGCAGCCGCCCGGAATTGCTGCATCTATTAGATGCGGCAGTCCCGGGACTCTACCCGGCTCATCTCAAATTGCCCTGGTTTGGTGGCAATCAGGGTAATAAGGAATTAATTAATTAAGGAATTAATCATGCCAGGCGTCTCCCCGAGATAACTTCCATGATTAAACTGTAAGTGAAAGTAAAGAAACACACACAACGAAAAATCCTTTATTTGGAATAAAAGACAAAAAAACACCTCATTTACCTTTCTATTAAAATCCCCAAACAACAATCCAGGTCCGAAGTAATCCACACGACACTGTCAGCTCTGCTACATGAAGATGACAGGGAGCGATCTGTGTCCTCTCCACACAGCAGCTGAAGTGAGCCGCGCTGTCATCAGACTTCACTCTGCAATGTAGACGTCAAAATTACCAAATCTGCCTATGTTTCTCAATTGAGCCAGTGGCTCAATGGATAGAGCTCTCGTCTAAGAAGCATTAGTTCACAAGTTCAAATCCCAGCCGCCCTGGTAAAAATTTTAGTTTAAATTATAATTATTATTTATTTATAATTATACAGTAATTTAATTTAATTATGCACTGAGGGGAGGAGCCGGACATCAGCTGTGAGCCGCGGGACACACCTCTAAAATCGGAGCAGTTCACGGAATGAGGCTGCATTTCTCTCTCTTTCCCTCTCTTTCTCTCTCTTTCTCTCTTTCTTTCTCTCTCTCAGACCTGGCGATGATCAGCTGATGCGGTCACATGACGGAATCAGCTGACACTATAAGTCGAGCGGTGAGGCTGGCTTTTTACCACCCAGCCGGCTAAACTATCAGCTGATGCTGTCGGACAGGAGTCTGCACAGAAGTGTGTAGTTTTTTGGGGGGTTTTTTGCACTGATGCATCAGCCAATTGTATAAAAGCCGTTTATACAATCAGCTGCTGTGTCATGTGACTCAGGCCCTTGAACCTGACACATCATCTGATCGCTTTTCCTTCCAGCAAACCGATCAGATGATATTGGATCCAGAGTGGATGGCGCGGGACCCTTGACCCAGGATTACTGCGGAGGGGGGTTCTTTATTTCAATAAAGATGGAGTCACTAATTGTGTTGTGTTTTATCTCTAATAAAAATATTTTTCTGTTGTGTTGTGTTTTTTTTTATCTGTACTACAAATTCATGGTGGCCATGTCTAATATTGGCGTGACACCATGAATTTCGGGCTTAGGGCCAATTGATAATATACAGCTAGCCCTAACCCCATTATTACCCAGAGAGCCACCCATCACCAGGGCAACTGGAAGAGTTAGATGCAGCACCAGAAGATGTCGCTTCTATTCAAGCGCCATTTTCTGGGGCGGCTGCGGACTGCAATTCGCAGCAGGGGCACCCTGAGATGTGGATTCCAATCCCTAGCTGCCTAGTTGTACCCGGCTGGACACAAAAATTGGGCGAAGCCCACGTCATTTTTTTTTTTTAAATTCTTTCATGAAATTCATGAAATAATTTAAAAAAAAAGGGCTTCCCTACATTTTTGGTTCCCAGCCGGGTACAAATAGGCAGCTGGGGGCAGCCTGTAGCTGCCTGCTGTACCTGGCTAGCATGCAAAAACATGGCAAAGCCCACGTAATTTTTTGGGGGGCAACAAACTCCTGAATACAGTACTGGATGGAGTATGCTGAGCCTTGTGGTTCTGCAGGTGCTGTCTGCTGTCTGTCTGTATGGAGGAGAGTAGACAGCAGCTGCAGAACTACAAGGCTCAGCATGCTCCATTCACTAGTGTATGCAGGAGACCATACAGCAGCTGCAGAACGACAAGGCTCAGCATGCTCCATTCACTAGTGTATGCAGAAGAGCAGACAGCAGCTGCAGAACTACAAGGCTCAGCATACTCCATCCAGGACTGTATGCAGGAGTTTTTTGCCCCCCCAAAAAATGACGTGGGCTTCGCCATATTTTTGTATGCTAGCTACATTTTTATAATAAGTACATTTTGGAATTTTTAGTGCTGAAGTGCACATTTAGTGCTGGCTTTTTGTTTTTTCTTCATTGAATTGGTCAGTGGCTGACCCCCACCTTGCTATGCACCCCAATTTGGGATGTATTCCACCTGTCTAGATTTTGGCGGTTGGTGACTGTTCACATTCAGTCATCAGGCCCTGTCCACAGGCTATTTACTTCATGCAGCATTTGCTTGGACCTGTCCCGCCCACAGTCATGGGTACGGGATTGAAATAGACCAGGTGAGTGCTGCTAAGAGCAGTTCTACTATTCATATGTGAGGCCGTATGACACATTTTATAAAAATATTTTAGTGTAGGACTGCCCCAAATGAGATTTGCCGTGACGTGGCGGGGTAGCTCAAAAAATTGCAATTTTTTGCCAAAAATCTCAACATTTTTATAATAAGTACAGTTTGGAATTTTTAGTGCTGAAGTGCACATTTAGTGCTGGCTTTTTGTTTTTTCTTCAGGTACAGCAGGCAGGTACAGCTGCCCCCAACCCCCAGCTGCCTATTTGTACCCGGCTGAAAACTAAAAAATTAGGGAAGCCCTTTTTTTAATTATTTCATGAATTTCATGAAATAATTAAAAAAGAGATCGACATAGGCTTCACACCATTTTTGTGTCCAGCCAGGTACAACTAGGCAGCTGTGGATTGGAATCCGCAGCACAGGTTGGCCCGAGCTTTCTGGGCCCCTCTGCTGCGAATTGCAGTCTGCAGCCACCCCAGAAAATGGCGCTTTCATAGAAGTGCCATCATCTGGGGCTGTATCCAACTCTTCCAGCAACCCTGAAGCCGGGGGGCTTGCTGGGTAAAAATGAGTTAATACTAGCTTTCTTTTACTAGCTAGTATTAAGCCAGAGATTCTTAATGTCAGTCAAGTTTGACCCGGCCATTAAGAATCTCCAATAAAGGGTTAAAAAAAAGAAACTACACAGAGAAAAAATACTTTAATAGAAATAAATACACAGACACATTAGAGATTCTATGTTTATTACTCCCTGTAATTCCTCCACGATCCTGCTCTTCTGTCTTCTTTCTTCTTCAACCCATGCAGCTCTGCTACATCAGACAGCACTGCATGGGAGGAAGAATGCTGCTGTTCCGTGCACTCTAATCACTCAGTGAGTGAGCAGAAGCTGCGTGCTGTAAGCGGTGACATCACCGCTGACAGATGGGTTACCATAGCAACGGTTCCCGGTGCCACTATTCCCCGGCTGTGGCATCTAGTCCCTGCATGTGGGCTGACTCTGTAAAGAGCGCCAACATGCATGGACGGGGAAGCCGATCATGTGCCAGAGCATCTCGCCGGTAAAAGGACATGCTCAAGCGAGCACCGCTTACCGGAGAGATGCACTGACAGACCCTAGCATGATGTCTAGCCATGTGACCAGTCTGTAGCCAATGATATAATAGACACGTAACTGGTCACATGCTATTTTGACGTCACGATAGGTCCTATCATCAGTCCTGGTTACCAGGAGGACGCAGCGATTATCGGAAGGAAAAGCGGCAGGAGACAGAGTGCAGGACGCGTCGCGGGGACCTGTAAGTGTCATGGCAATGTTTATTAACTGTACAGTTAGGTCCAGAAATATTTGGACAGTGACACAATTTTCGCGAGTTGGGCTCTGCATGCCACCACATTGGATTTGAAATGAAATCTCTACAACAGAATTCAAGTGCAGATTGTAACGTTTAATTTGAAGGTTTGAACAAAAATATCTGATAGAAATTGTAGGAATTGTACACATTTCTTTACAAACACTCCACATTTTAAGAGGTCAAAAGTAATTGGACAAATAAACCAAACCCAAACAAAATATTTTTATTTTCAATATTTTGTTGCAAATCCTTTGGAGGCAATCACTGCCTTAAGTCTGGAACTCATGGACATCACCAAACGCTGGGTTTTCTCCTTCTTAATGCTTTGCCAGGCCTTTACAGCCGCAGCCTTCAGGTCTTGCTTGTTTGTGGGTCTTTCCGTCTTAAGTCTGGATTTGAGCAAGTGAAATGCATGCTCAATTGGGCTAAGATCTGGTGATTGACTTGGCCATTGCAGAATGTTCCACTTTTTTGCACTCATGAACTCCTGGGTAGCTTTGGCTGTATGCTTGGGGTCATTGTCCATCTGTACTATGAAGCGCCGTCCGATCAACTTTGCGGCATTTGGCTGAATGTGGGCTGAAAGTATATCCCGGTACACTTCAGAATTCATCCGGCTACTCTTGTCTGCTGTTATGTCATCAATAAACACAAGTGACCCAGTGCCATTGAAAGCCATGCATGCCCATGCCATCACGTTGCCTCCACCATGTTTTACAGAGGATGTGGTGTGCCTTGGATCATGTGCCGTTCCCTTTCTTCTCCAAACTTTTTTCTTCCCATCATTCTGGTACAGGTTGATCTTTGTCTCATCTGTCCATAGAATACTTTTCCAGAACTGAGCTGGCTTCATGAGGTGTTTTTCAGCAAATTTAACTCTGGCCTGTCTATTTTTGGAATTGATGAATGGTTTGCATCTAGATGTGAACCCTTTGTATTTACTTTCATGGAGTCTTCTCTTTACTGTTGACTTAGAAACAGATACACCTACTTCACTGAGAGTGTTCTGGACTTCAGTTGATGTTGTGAACGGGTTCTTCTTCACCAAAGAAAGTATGCGGCGATCATCCACCACTGTTGTCATCCGTGGACGCCCAGGCCTTTTTGAGTTCCCAAGCTCACCAGTCAATTCCTTTTTTCTCAGAATGTACCCGACTGTTGATTTTGCTACTCCAAGCATGTCTGCTATCTCTCTGATGGATTTTTTCTTTTTTTTCAGCCTCAGGATGTTCTGCTTCACCTCAATTGAGAGTTCCTTAGACCGCATGTTGTCTGGTCACAGCAACAGCTTCCAAATGCAAAACCACACACCTGTAATCAACCCCAGACCTTTTAACTACTTCATTGATTACAGGTTAACGAGGGAGACGCCTTCAGAGTTAATTGCAGCCCTTAGAGTCCCTTGTCCAATTACTTTTGGTCCCTTGAAAAAGAGGAGGCTATGCATTACAGAGCTATGATTTCTAAACCCTTTCTCCGATTTGGATGTGAAAACTCTCATATTGCAGCTGGGAGTGTGCACTTTCAGCCCATATTATATATATAATTGTATTTCTGAACATGTTTTTGTAAACAGCTAAAATAACAAAACTTGTGTCACTGTCCAAATATTTCTGGACCTAACTGTATGTGTACATGTATAATGTGTTTTGTGTTTGTGTTTGCCTCCCATTGTTTTCAATGGGGTTCGAGTGGTTCGTCGAACGGTTCGTCGAACTTTCGTCGAACGGGGCCTCCGTTTGACGAACTGAACAGAACTCGAACACCAGGGGGGGTGGCTCATCTCTAGTCAGGAGTTGCGTTTCCGGGTATAAATCATTTCCACATATGGTTTCAGAATGGATCCCTCTAAGATGCAAGCTATTGTAAATTGGGCACCTTGAAATTGAAAATTGAATTGAAAATCTTAAAGCGCTACAGCAGTTCTTAGATTTTGCAAACTGTTACAGGAAATGTATTAGGAATTTTTCTGCCATAGCCAGACCTCTGACCGATATGACAAACAAAGGGACGAACTTCTATGACTGGACTAAGAGTGCTTTACGCGCTTTTGAGTAATTAAAAAGTGTTTTGTGTTAGCTCCAGTACTTATACAGTGGCATGTAAAAGTTTGGGTACCACTGGTAAAAATTACTGTTATTGTGATCAGTTAAGCAAGTTGAAGATGAAATGATCTGTAAAAGGCATACAGTTAAAGATGACACATTTCTTTTGTATTTTATGCAAAAAAAATAGATATATTTTCATCTTTTACATTTTAAAATTAACAAAAAAGAAAAATAGGCAGATCCAAGTTTTGGCACCCTGCATGGTTAGTATCTAGCAGAACCCTCTTTGGCAAGTTTAACAGCCTGTAAAAGCTTTTTGTAGCCAGCCAAGAGTCTTTCAATTCTTGTTTAAAGGATTTCCATTGATTGTTCCTTGGAAAAATGTTCCAGTTCAGTGAGATCCCCGGGTTATCCTGCATGCACTGCTCTTTTGAGCTCTAGCCACAGATTTTCAATGATGTTCAGATTAGGGGACTGTGAGGGCCATTGTAAAACCTTCAGCTTGCACCTTTTGAGGTAGTCTATTGGGGATTTTGACTTGTGTTTAGAATCATTATCCATTTGTAGAAGACATCCTTTTTTCAATTTCAGCTTTTTTACAGATGATGTTATGTTTGCATCAAAAATTTGTTTAAATTTAACTGAATCCATTCTTTCCTCTACCAGTGAAATGTTCTCTCTGCCACTGGCTGCTACACAACCCCAAAGCATGCTTGATCCACCCCCATGCTTAAAGGTTGTCGACATGTTCTTTTCCTGACATTTTGTGCCTTTTTTTCTCCAATGAGAGGAACAAAATTATAATCTTGTGATACCTTTTAATGACTAACTAAAATAAAATAAAGTGATGTTACAAAGCAAGCTTTCGAGACATCTCAGGTCCCTTCATCAGGCATGGTATGACAAAATATCTGAAGAAACACAAATATATGCACAAACAAAGCAGAGGGATGGCATAATAAAAGACATTTAAATAAACATTAAGGTTAAAAAGTGAATCCTTAATTAGCTTTGATTAGTGGTGTGAGTTTTATTGTCCCAATATCTATGTAGGATCAGAGGTCTGGTGAGTCTCTGGAATGACGCCTCAGATTTTGTAATGGGCCATGAATCCTCCTGACAGATTGAGTCCTGTGTCCACAGAGTTAAACATTGTGATTAATTTCTATTCCCAGACCCTGCGATGGCTCTGTGATCTGAAGTTGCCTTTTAATATGACAACTTTCATATGGTTTATGGTTTTTGTGTCCTGAAGTGCAGAAATGTTTGGCCACAGGTAAATGGATTTTTTTTGTCTGTAATTATGTGGCGGTGAGATCTCATCCTTGCTCTCAGTCTCTGTCCTGTTTCTCCAACATAGAGGCCCCCAATAGGACATATAGTGCACAGGATTAAGTACACCACGTTGGAAGAGGAACATGTGAATGTCCCAGGAATTTTATAGTCCTTCTGTGTGTTAGGGATCTGTATCCGGTCTTTGGTCTCTACATGAGTGCAGGTTTTGCAGCTCTTTACATTGCAAGGATAAGTTCCTCTTGGTGTGTCTGAGAGCATAGAACTTCGGATCATGATGCTCCTTAAATTAGGAGGTTGCCTGTAGCACAGCAATGGAGGATCTTTGAATATTGTTTTTAACCGGTCATCCTTGTGTAGAATGTGCTGAAGTTTCTTGGCCGTTCTTCTCAGTACCTCAAGCTGTGGGTTGTAGGTCACCACCAGAGGTACTCGACTATTTTCCTTTTTTTTGTTTGTATTGAAGCAGTTCACTTCTAGGGGTCCTTGTTGCTCTAATGATCTGGTCATCTATGGAGGTGGGGTGGTAGCCTTGGTTTAGAAATGTCTTTTTAAGATGGGTTAAGTGTTCATCCCTGTCTGCAGGGCTGGATCAGATACGATTATATCTGAGGGCCTGGCTGTAGAGAATGGACTTTTTAATGTGTTTGGGGTGAAAGCTGTCCCATCTGAGGTATGTGAGACGGTCAATAGGTTTCCAATACACCGATGTCTGGATTTAACCATTTTGAATTTTTATGGTTGTATCCAGGAAGTTGATTTCTGTTTTTGAGTGTTCTAATGTCAAGTTTATGGTACGATGAAATGCATTGAATTTTTCATGAAATTTTAGAAGCTCTTGTTCAGATTCGGTCCAGATTATTAAAATGTCATCGATGAAACGGAAATAAGCCAATGGTTTGAGGTTGCAGGATGCTAAAAAGTCATTTTCCAGTTTAGACATGAAAAGGTTGGCATACTGTGGTGCCATTTTGCTTCCCATATCAGTTCCTGTGCGTTGTAAGTATAGCTCCTTGCCAAAAGAGAAAAAGTTGTGTGTGAGGATGAATTTGGTGAGTCTTAATACAGACTCAGGAGGGATCCCATTAGCTACAAGAAACATTTGGCAGCCGGTTAGTCCATCTTCATGTGGGATATTAGAGTATAAGGATTCCACATCCATGGTAGCTAAGATGGTATTTTCGGGTGGGGGACCAATTGTAGATAGCTTTTTCAAAAGGTCAGTGGTGTCCTGTATATAGCTGGCTGTGTTTCTCACCAGTGGCTTAAGGACATTTTCTACCCACCCAGAGAGTTTTTCAGTGAGCGTTCCCACCCCTGAGATGATTGGCCTCCCTGGGTCACCTGGTTTATGAATCTTGGGTAGCATATAGAAAACTCCCATCCTTGGATTCTCAGGTATTAGGTCCAGAAGGTTTGTGAAGTCTGTACCCATCTTAGCTACCATGGATGTGGAATCCTTATACTCTAATATCCCACATAAAGATGGACTAACCGCCTGCCAAATGTTTCTTGTAGCTAATGGGATCCCTCCTGAGTCTGTATTAAGACTCACCAAATTCATCCTCACACACAACTTTTTCTCTTTTGGCAAGGAGCTATACTTACAACACACAGGAACTGATATGGGAAGCAAAATGGCACCACAGTATGCCAACCTTTTCATGTCTAAACTGGAAAATGACTTTTTAGCATCCTGCAACCTCAAACCATTGGCTTATTTCCGTTTCATCTATGACATTTTAATAATCTGGACCGAATCTGAACAAGAGCTTCTAAAATTTCATGAAAAATTCAATGCATTTCATCGTACCATTAACTTGACATTGGAACACTCAAAAACAGAAATCAACTTCCTGGATACAACCATAAAAATTCAAAATGGTTAAATCCAGACATCGGTGTATCGGAAACCTATTGACCGTCCCACATACCTCAGATGGGACAGCTTTCACCCCAAACACATTAAAAAGTCCATTCTCTACAGCCAGACCCTCAGATATAATCACATCTGTTCCAGCCCTGCAGACAGTGATGAACACTTAACCCATCTTAAAAAGACATTTCTAAACCAAGGCTACCACCCCACCTCCATAGAGGACCAGATCATTAGAGCAACAAGGACCCCTAGAAGTGAACTGCTTCAATACAAACAAAAAAAAGGAAAATAGTCGAGTACCTCTGGTGGTGACCTACAACCCACAGCTCGAGGTACTGAGAAGAACGGCCAAGAAACTTCACCACATTCTACACAAGGATGACCGGTTAAAAACAATATTCAAAGATCCTCCATTGCTGTGCTACAGGCAACCTCCTAATTTAAGGAGCATCATGATCCGAAGTTCTATGCCCTCAGACACACCAAGAGGAACTTATCCTTGCAATTTAAAGAGCTGCAAAACCTGCACTCATGTAAAGACCAAAGACCGGATACAGATCCCTAACACACAGAAGGACTATAAAATTCCTGGGACATTCACATGTTCCTCTTCCAACGTGGTGTACTTAATCCTGTGCACTATATGTCCTATTGGGGGCCTCTATGTTGGAGAAACAGGACAGAGACTGAGAGCAAGGATGAGATCTCACCGCCACATAATTACAGACAAAAAAATCCATTTACCTGTGGCCAAACATTTCTGCACTTCAGGACACAACATAAACCATATGAAAGTTGTCATATTAAAAGGCAACTTCAGATCACAGAGCCATCGCAGGGTCTGGGAATAGAAATTAATCACAATGTTTAACTCTGTGGACACAGGACTCAATCTGTCAGGAGGATTCATGGCCCATTACAAAATCTGAGGCGTCATTCCAGAGACTCACCAGACCTCTGATCCTACATAGATATTGGGACAATAAAACTCACACCACTAATCAAAGCTAATTAAGGATTCACTTTTTAACCTTAATGTTTATTTAAATGTCTTTTATTATGCCATCCCTCTGCTTTGTTTGTGCATATATTTGTGTTTCTTCAGATATTTTGTCATACCATGCCTGATGAAGGGACCTTAGATGTCTCGAAAGCTTGCTTTGTAATATCACTTTATTTTATTTTAGTTAGCCATTAAAAGGTATCACAAGATTATAATTTTGTTCCTCTCACTGAGAACATTCAATAATTTTTCAACTTGCTAACACGGTACCAAAACCTTTTCACTTTTCTTCTCCACACATGCAACCCAATGTCCTCAGTTCTATTGACTTCAGTTCTATTTTAACCTCATCAGCCCACAGGACTTGTTTTCAAAATGAATCAGGCTTGTTTAGATGTTCTTTTGCATACTTCTAACTGAATTTAATGGTGAGGATGCAGGAGAAGTTTTCTTCTGATCACTCTTAGAGGATGGCCATATTTATGTAGGTGTTTCTGAACCGTAGAACACTGTACCACAACTCCAGAGTCTACTAAATCTCTCTGAAGGTCTTTTGCAGTCAAGCGGCGGTTCTGATCTGCCTCTCTAACAATCCTATGAGCTGTATTCACTGAAATTTTGCTTGGTCTTCCAGACCTTATCTTGACCTCCACTATTCCTGTTAAGGCTAGGTTCACACACTGCGTTCTTTTGACGCTGCGTTTTTGTGCGTTTTTTGTGGCAAAAACCGCACAAAAACGCAGCCGCGTCAAAAAAACGCGGCAAAAAACGCACGCGTTTTGCCGCGATTTGGTGCGTTTTTTTTGCTGCGTTTTGCTGCGTTTTTGCTCACTGCGTCTTTATGCGTTTTTTATCAGTGAACAAAAAAAAAAGGTCTGATGTCATTTCCTTCTTCAATGTGTTCTTCATTCTCCACTAGTGTATGCAGAAGAGCAGACAGCTGCAGAACTACAAGGCTCAGCATGCTCCATCCAGGACTGTATGCTGGAGGGAGAGTCAGGGGGAGCAGACCTACAAGGCTCAGCATACTCCATCCACTAGTGTATGCAGGAGAGCAGACAGCAGCTGTCGAACTACAACGCTCAGCATCTTCCATCCAATAGTGTATGCAGGAGAGCAGACAGCAGCTGTCGAACTACAATGCTTAGCATCCTCCATCCAATAGTGTATGCAGGAGAGCAGACAGCAGCTGTCGAACTACAAGGCTCAGCATCCTCCTTCCAGGACTGTATCCAGGATTTCTTTGCCCCCCCAAACAAAAAAAATGACGTGGGCTTCGCCATATTTTTGTATGCTAGCCGGGTACAGCAGGCAGGTACGGGCTGCCCCCAACCCCCAGCTGCCTATTTGTACCCGGCTGGGAACCAAAAATATAGGGAAGCCCTTTTTTTTTATTTCATGAATTTCATGAAATAATTTTTAAAAAAAAATGACGTGAGCTTCGCCCAATTTTTGAGTCCAGCCGGGTACAACTAGGCAGCTGGGGATTGGAATCCACAGTGCAGGGTGCCCATGCTTTCTGGGCACCCCCTCTGTGAATTGCAGTCCCGCAGCCACCCCATAAAATGGCGCTTTCATAGAAGCGCCATCTTCTGGCGCTGTATCCAACTCTTCCAGCTGCCCTGATGCCGGGTGGCTCGCTGGGTAATAATGGGGTTAGGGCTAGCTGTATAGCTGGCCCTAAGCCCGAAATTCATGGTGTCACGCCAATATTAGACATGGCCACCATGAATTTCTAGTAAAGATAAAAAAAAACACAACACACAGAAAAATATTTTTATTAGAAATAAAACACAACACAATTAGTGACTCCATCTTTATTGAAATAAAGACCCCCCCTCCGCAGTGATCCTGGGTCAGGGTCCTGCGCCGTCCAATCCGGATCCAATATCATCTGATCGGTTTGCTGGAAGGCAAAGCGATCAGATGATGTGTCAGGTTCTAGGGGCTGAAGCACATCACACATCAGCTGATTGTATAAAAGCCGTTTATACAATCAGCAGATGCATCGGTGCAAAAAAAAAAAAAACAATACTCACTTATGTGCTGATTACCGGCAGCTCCTGCAGCGGAGTCTGATCCCGTCCGATCGCTGCAGCAGCTGCCAGTTAGCTGGGATGAAGTCTCCTGACGCATCCGCTGATAGGTGAAGCCGGCCGGCCGCTGGTGTCAGCCCGAGACTTACGATCACCTGATGCGTCAGGTGACTGCATCAGGTGATCCATCGCCAGGTCCTGCATCTATCGGAGGTTTCCCAGCCGTCTGCACACAGCCGGAGCGGCGATACCGTGAGAGGAGATGGGAGCGGGCATGGCACCGGGAGTCTGTAGACAGGTGAGTATAACTTTTTTTTTTTTTCCTACTGTTAACTTTTGATTTCGCAGCCGCTTCCACCTCCCACCCAGACATGGCGCCGCACGGCAGCATACACGCACAGGACCGGAGGTGGAAGCGGCGGTGACGGTACCGGGAGGATTCACGCTTCTGTGTTTACTGACAGAAGGAATCCTCTTCCTGTACACGTCACTTTACTACCCACCTCCTGCGTTTATAGCTGCGTTTTTAGTCTTAGAAACGCACCAAAATGCAGCTATTTGCGTTTCTCATTGCGTCTTTCAACATCCCATTGCACTCAATGGATGAAAGGTGCAGTGAAAAACGCGGGAATAATTGACATGCTGCGTTTTTGTGGCACCACAAAAACGCAGCTGAAAAAAACGCTGTGTGCAGACAGCAAAAATGAAAACTCATAGACTTTGCTGGGGAAGCAAAGTCATGCAGTTTTCTGAGCAAAAACGCACCCGAAAACTGCGCAAAAACGCCGTGAAAAACGCACTGTGTGAACTTACCCTAACTGCGATTTCTTAATTACATTTCCAACTGAGGATAGGGCATCTTGAAAACGCTTTGCTATCTTCTTATAATCTTCTCCTGCTTTGTGGGCTTCTATTTTTCTTTATTTTCATAGTGTTAGGCAGCTGCTTAGAAGAATCCATGGCTGCTGCTTTTTGGCACAAGGTGAATGGAGCCTGGGTTTTTATAAAGCTGTGAAATTTGCATCAACTGGTCTTTCCTAATGATGATAGTGAACAAGACATAATGTTAACAGGCTAATTAAGGTCTGAAATTTTGGTCAAAGCTACCTGAGCACACAAATCTCCAATTGTGCCCAAACTTTTTCAGCCTGTTTTGCTTTTTGTAATTTTTAAAAGGTAAATATGAAAATATGTCTGTATATTTTTACCTAAAATAGAAAGGACATGTGTCATGTTTAACTCTATGCCTTTTAGAAGTGATTTCATCTTTAACTTGCTTAACTGTTCACCAGTACAGTAATTTTGACCAGGGGTGCCCAAACGTTTACATGCCACTGTACAGCCCAATGTGTCTCTGCCTTTCACTGTGGAGGTGGATGCTTCTGATGTAGAGGTGGAGGCTGTGTTGTCTCAGGGTCCATCATTGGGTAAGTTTCATCCATGTGTTTTTTTCCAGGAAGTGGTCGCCTGCAGAACGTAATTATGACATAGGTAACAGGGAATTACTCGCCATCAAGTTGTCATTTGAGGAATGGCGATACTTCCTGAAGGGGGTCACTCACCCGGTTATTGTTATTACTGACCATAAGAATGTGTTGTACCTTGAAACTGCTAAGCGCCTTTCTCCGAGACAAGTTCGGTGGTCGTTGTTTTTTAACCGATTTAACTTTTTTGTCACCTACCACCCTGGATCTAATAACACTAAGTTGGATGCCTTGTCCAGGTGTTTTCCTGGGAAGGAGAACCTGAGGATGAACCGGTGCCCATTCTGTAGAAAGGGGTGGTTGTGTCAGCACACAGTACTGAGGTGGAGTCTGAGATTGCTGAGGCCCAGGATGAGGCACAATCGGGGGTTCCAGCTAACAGGTCATTTGTTCCCATAAACCTTCATCTTAATGTTTTGCAGGAGCATCACAATTCTGTTCTAGCTGGTCACTCTGGGGTGAAAGGTACATTGGATCTCCCTATTGCCTCGGTTTTGGTGGCCCAAGATCCGTAAGGATATGGTTTCCTACATGGCTGCTTGTACTGTCTGTGCGCGATCTAAACCATTGCACTCTCATCCGTCGGTGTGTTTGCTACCTCTAGGTGCACCTAACAAACCCTGAACGGACCTATCCATGGACTTCATTAAGGATCTGCCCCTCTCTGCTGGCAGCACGATTATTTTAGTGATGGTTGACAAATTCTCTAAGATGATCCACTTTGTTGCCTTACTGTCTCTACCTAATGCCAAGACATTAGCCCAGGGTTTTTATACGCAAGATTGTCAGACTCCATGGAGTCCCGTCTGACATTGTATCTGATAGGGGTACTCACTTGATTTCAAACTTCTGAAAAGCATTTTGCTCTCAGTTGGGAATCAAATTGTCTCACTCATCGGCCTTCCATCTGCAGTCCAATGGTCAGATGGAGCGCATGAATCAAAATCTGGAACAATATTTGCACTGTTTTATGTAACAAGCAGGAGGAGTGCTCGGTGTTTCTTTCTCTGGCAGAATTTGCTATCAACAACCACCGTCATGAGTACTCTGGGGGTATCACCCTTTTCCTGTGTGTATGGGCAACACATCCAGTTTTGTACATTATATAAGGGTCACTCTTCCTGGTTACTGGAGCAGGATCAGGCAGGGTCAGTATTATCATCTACCTGGAATAAGATTCAGCAGTACTTGAGTAGCATGGGCCTCTAGATAGATGTGTGCCTGATCTGGACCTGTATGTGGGTGATTGGGTGTGGTTATCCACAAAAAACATTAGGCTGAAGGTACAGTCCCTGAAGCTGGGACCTCATTTCATCGGTACTTTTAAAATATCTGCCATAATCAATCCAACGGCCTATCATTTAGCATTACCAGCGGTATACAGGATTTATAATGTGTTCAACAAATCTCTTTTAAAGAAATTTGTGGGGTTGAGAACCTCGCCTCACACCTTGCCTCCCCCAGTCTTGGTAGACAGCTGGAATTTCAGGTGTCTAAAGTTATTGACTCATGGGTGGTACATTGCTCTCTGTAATATCTGGTACACTGGCGGGGTTAAGATCCAGAGGAGAGGACTTGGGTCCCATCATCGTAAATCCATGTGGATCGTCTGGTTAGGGCCTTTTATCGCAACCATCCTGATAGACCTAGGCCAGGTAGGCCTGAGGTTCCAGAGGTTCCTCGTAGAGGGAAGGGTACTGTCATGTGATGTTCGGCTCTGCATGCATGTCTCTGTTCACACTACAGAGTCTGACAAGCAACCTGAAGTGGGCTTTACACGCTACAATATATCTTACGATATGTCGTCGGGGTCACGTCGTTAGTGACGCACATCCGGCATCGTTTGACATATCGTAGCATGTGACAGCTACGAGCGAGTGTGAACGAGCAAAAATACTCACCTTATCGGTGCTCGTTGACACGTCGCTCATTTTCTAAATATCGATCGTCCTTCTGTGCTCCGGTTGTTCATCGTTCCCGAGGCAGCACACATTGCTTCGTGTGACACTGCGGGAATGATGAATTGCAGCTTACCTGCGTCCCGCCGGCAATGCGGAATGAAGGAGGTGGGCGGGATGTTTACGTCCCGCTCATCTTCGCCCCTCCGCTGCTATTGGGCGGCCGCTGTGTGACGTTGCAGTGACACCGAACGTTCCTCCCCCTTCAGGAAGAGGATGTTCGCCACCCACAGAAAGGTCGTTCGGGAGGTAAGTACGTGTGACGGGGAGGTTACGACTTTGTGCGACACGGGCAACAAATTGCCCGTGCCGCACAAACGATGGGGGCGGGTGCGATCGCACAGGTGATCACACATGAAATCGACGCGTGTAAAGCAGCCTTAAGGCTTCAGAATTGTTCAGCTAGAGCTGGGCATTGGCTGATTCAGGTTCACTAGTCTTCAGCCCTGCAGGAGTTAATTCCTGCAGACTGGTGAGCAGGAACAAGGAGCTCAGGTTACTAATTGCCAAGTGCAGCTGTCTCCTTCCTATTTAAGGTATGGGTTTCTTCCAGCATGCACCGATAATAGCTTCAGCATAGCTCCAGCGATTCCGGTCTTAGTGGTGGTCCTGTTTATGGTGATCTGTGTTGCGATTTTGAGTGATGTGGAAGTTACCCTGTTGTGTATTTACTTCCTTCCCTTTTCTTTACTCCCCTGTACACATATTGTCTCTCCTTTGTGTTTAAGTGCGGTGTATACGAGTTTTCATTCTTGTCATTTCTGTGGGGTTTTGGTATTGTGTTTACAGCCTGCTCCAAGGCTGGGGGAGAGGGGGAGTAAGATCAGGGCTCAAGCAGGAGTCGGGGTCATGCTGGAGGCTCGAACCTCGCTACCATCAAGCCTACCTCCGAGATAAGGGACAGCGCAGGGTCTTGAGTCTGAGGGCCAGCCTAGGAACCTCTGTTCATTACATACACTGTGACAGTCCCACAGTCTTGGTACTGAAACCAGATGGAAAATGGCAGTTCTGCAATGATTACCAGAAGCTGAAAAAGGTTTCCAAATTTGACACATATCCAAAGGCTCGTATCGACGAGCTCATTGAAAGGCTAGGGCCAGCCTGATACATTACCACTCTGGACCTCACGAAAAGGTATTGGTAGATTCCCCTATCCAAAGATGCCAAGGGGAAGATAGCCTTTTCAACGCCAGATGGGTGTTTCTAGCATGTCCGGAGGCCACTTGGGCTGCAAGGAGTTTCAGCCACCTTCCAGAGAGCCAAGGACTGAATCGTAGCTCCCAAGAAAAATTATGCAGCTGCAAACCTAAATGATATTGTGATTTTCAGCCAGGATTGCGGAAGCTATCTAGGCAAAATCCAGGCAATATTTGATTCTTTAAGGAAGGTGGGGCTTTCCATCAACTTGAAAAAATGTGCCATTGGTATTAAAGAAGCAGAGTACTTGAGCTATGTTATGGGCAGGGGCGAGATGAAGCCCCAAATGAATAAGGTGCATGCAATCCAGAATTGGCCACATCCACTCTCAAAGAAGCAAGGAAGACTACTTCTGGATCATTGTAAATTATTAAAGATGGCCATCTCGCCATGACAGCCTCACCCCTGACCGACCTCCTTAAGGGAACGAAGTCGGCTATGGCCAAGTGATCTCCAGAAGCTGTGACGGCTTCCCAGGAACTGAAGCTAGCCCTGTGTATACAGCCAGTGTTGGTGGCACCCGACTTCAATAAGGAATTTGTGGTCCAGACGGATGCTTCAGAAAGTAAACGGCAATGAACACCCAATAATCTACCTGAGTAGGAAACTGTCTTTCTGCGAGAAGAATTGCTACGTCGCAGAGGAGTGATTAGCCATCAAGTGGATGTTGGACACTTTTCCACACTACCTATTAGGCAGAAATTTAGGTTAATGTCAGACCAAAACACCACTGAGAGGGATGCAGAAATAGAAAGAGAATTATGCCCGAGTAACCAGATGATTCTTAGCACTCCAGGACTTTTAGCTTCCATGTAGAGCAGGGGTTTAAAACTCGGCTGGGTGTATGTGACCCGCCCCAGGGCCGTGGGGTACTCGGTTCCGGGTGTTGGTTAATGGGATTATGTCACGGGGGCCTGTGCCCGGTTCCGTGGCCCTGGTGGTCGCTGAAAGTAAATAAATAATAAAAATAAAAAAATAAAAAATAAAATAAATAAAAAAAATAATAAAGAAAAAAAATAAATAAATAAAAGTATTTTGTGACGCCACCTACGGTTCCAGTATGGTTACTGGGGCTGCAGGTCAGACCTCTGGGGTGATGGTTAGGCAGCCAGTTGTTTACGCTTCCCGTAGGTGAAGCGGGGTCCCCAGGGCAGATTTAGTAGTACACAGATATGGCGGTTTTACTTCGCAGCCTTTTTAACTGTCACTTTAGTGCAGCAGCCTATGGCTCCTCAGATGAAGAAATAAAGTGCATCACACCAATTCATTAACTCTGACCAGATTTTACTTGCAGGTGTTAAAAAGGGGTTCAGTTTCTGATGTTACAGTTTTTGGTGATCTGGGAACAGTTCAGGATCTCTGCACCAGGTCAGTTGTGTGGCCTCCCTGCTGCGTTATGTTTCTCCTTGGTACTAGGCTGCCTGTAGCTATACCTTGTCCCTCTCTCACTGTCTTCACCTGTATGGCAGGCGGCGGGAGCTTCTCTAAGGGGCACTGCTGTACTCACTGCGATCCCTAAGCTCTGTGTAGCGGCTTTGCCTTCAGGTGCTGCTGCGGCCAGGAGATCTGCAGTCTCCATGGCCCCCGGTCTTTATTGCTGGGCAGATTAGATTCCTCACAATCTCGGACGCCGGTGTCCGATAATCAGCGCTGTTCCTTGGGGATGAACCGGTCTGGCTCCACCTACCCGGTCACTCCTCTTTTGCCTCACTCTTGATCCCTCAGGCGGTCACACAGTTACTTGTGCGGGCTAAGTGTCGTGGGCGGGGAGGAGGGTGTCAGCACACTACGCTCACCCCTTCTGCTCGGGTCCGGCGACTGCTGCTCAGTGGTGGCTCGAGCGGTGGGCCGGATCCCGGGGGCTTCTCGAGCGGCACTCCTCGCCCGTGAGTGAAAGGGGTTTGTTGGGTGTGGGAATTGTTTATTGTCCGTGACACCACCCACGGTTGTGGTGATTTCACCACCGCTGCTCAGTACAGGGGTTCCGGGGATGGTGATGCGGAGCAGCCAGGTGTTGTGTTGCCCCTCCGTGGGTAGGGGTTGGTGATCCCGGGGCCCGGTGATGGTTTGGGAGGTGCAGGGCCTGGTGGGTGCAGGGACGCGGGGGCAGCGCTGTGCCTTGCGGCACTGTGGTACTCACTCAGCCTGAGACGTGGACACAGTTTTACGGTAAACCAAACGGCTGGATAGACGGTCCCACGGACGGCTGCACTTGCTCTCCCGGTAGGTGACGGTGATGTCCCTCTTCCTTGCACCTTTGTGTACTTTTTGGTTGCGATGGGTCCCCACCGGTAACCCGCTCCCCGGCTTCAAGCTGGACCGGGGGAGCTCTACTCTTTGCCCGCAGGCGCTGGCCCTAAGAAACTGGTGCCTTGGCGGTGGCGGTGTCTCTCTTACACTGGCTGGGCTGTTGCCTTCAATCGGGACTTGGTTGTTGGGGGATCTACGTCCCCTTCACTGACGGATTCGGCAAATTATGGCGACTCCAAGCCTTGCCGGGGTCCGAGAGGCCCCTGCCCTGGTGCTGACTGTCCTTCGGAACACTGCTCCAGACCGCCGGGCACACAGCCTACGGGGTCCTTCCAGGAACTTCCAAACGGTCCCCCTCCAGACAGTCACCGCCGTTGCTGACCTTGCTGACCTGTCCTGCACACAGCTGGACTACTTCAGGCTTTTGCACGCTCTTTCTGTTCTGTCACCACTCTTGCTTTCCTCCTTTACTACTTTACTTTGCCACTACTTTCACTTCCTTAGCTCATCTTAGCTCCTCACTCCTGCTCCTCCCTGAGCTTAACTTTACTCGAGCCCTGCCTGGGCTAATCTTCACTCCTTCCACTTCCTCCTCCAAACTCTATCTGCCTGGTTTCTCCCGCCTCCAGAGCTGTGACCTCCTCGGTGGGCGGAGCCAACCGCCTGGCCCACCCCCTGGTGTGAATCATCAGCCTCTGGAGGAAGGCAACAAGGATTTTTGGTTAGCTGAGATGTTCCTACCTGGGATGTAGGGTGTGGTGGTGTGTGACCTGTGTCCCCTGGCTTGCTCAGGGCGACACATAAGCACTGCCCTCTCCATTTTGATGTCTACCCTCACTCTCTGCTCGCACAGTCTCCTCTTCTCCAACTGTCAACTGTCTCTCTGACTCCGCCTCCAAACCTGGCTTTAAAGGGGACCTCACCTGAACTTGACTTGTAGAGCTCCCCCTCCAGGCTTGGAGTGGAAATGTTGTATGTGGGATTGCCTGATGTGGAGATCCTTCCCTGCCCAGGTACAGGTATATTTGTGGCAACTGAACCCTGGGGTGCCACATTCCCCCTTAGTTAAATTCAGTACTCCTGGACTGGAAACACAAACTTATAAAAGATTAGCAACAATAAAGAGTAGTACAAAGTCTTAAAAAAATAAAAATTACAAAAACTAATAAAACAGAAAAATGCAGTCCTTCTGATGCAAAATGTGAGTATGGTATATATAAGAACGTTTTTGACCACTACCAGTTCTGTGGTCCATTGGTCCATAAAAGTTCAAGAAGATGCAAAAGTTCATGCAAAAAGTCCTGCAGGCTCAACACGCTTGACGGTTACGCATTTACTTAGTTGCAATAAACAAATAAATAAAATATTTTTACATTTAACTAACTACTACACTTTCTATTTATTATTCTTCTATATAACGGGACGGGGGCTGACCAAAGTTGCTACGGCTAGACCTACGTAATGCCTGTGTCACAACTCGTCGGTGCAGTGCACTGGTACCTAGTGCTGGTGCTATGTGTGCACTATCTACTAGTCTGCATGAGGATCTACGCAATATTGGTATGCGTGAATGTTGTCTTAGTCTTACCATAGGACTGGCAGGATCCCCAATAGCAGGGTTCTCTGGTTCTACTGCAACAGGTAGTTCTTCTGAAACGTTGACCGGTTCTTCCAGTCTTTCTGGGACTTCTACTGGTTGAGCGCCAGTCAATAATGGTATAATTATGGCTCCATTGTACTGAGGCCAACTTTCAGGAAAGTCACCAAGTACTGTTCTTATCATCTTCTCTTTCTTTTCCTCTTTAGGTTGAGGTATACAGGGGATTACTTCTTTTTGCTTCAACTGTTCAGGACATTTTTTAAGGTGGTCTCTAGAAACTGCCGCTGACGTTTTTCCCTTATCCTTGCTGATTAAGCAGATTTTCTTGTTGTCAAATTTAGAGGGCAATACTGTGTATGGTTCTGCTTCTCACTGGTCATCAAGCTTATGGGTCTTTCTTTTTCTTTTTAGAACCATCTCTCCAGGTATTAAAGGAGCAGCTGGTGCATTCTTGCTATAATCTTTCTCTTGCCTTTCTCTAATTTGGTCTAGGCTTCTTTCTACGCACTCCTGTACCTTTTTGTACTGCTCTTGGCGCTTAGTGTCCCAATCAGCTTCAGGTGAACTGGTTTCAGGAACAACAATTCCCATTTCTAAGTCAACTGGTAACTTCCCGGGTCTTGCTCTCATCAAGTATGCTGGCGTGCAATTGGTGGAACTCACAGGGATGTTGTTGTACATGTCCACTAAATCAGGCAATTTCCCTGGCCACATGCTTCTTTCTTCCAAGGGCAAGGTTTTCAACAGGTCTATAACAACCTGGTTCATTTTCTCACACATGCCGTTTGTCTGTGGGTGATTTGGTGTGGTTCGGATTTTCTTACATCCATACAGGTTGCAAAACTCCTGGAACACTTCAGCTTCGAACGTAGAACCTTGATCCGTCAACACCTGTTCCGGGTAGCCATGTGGTCTGCAGAAGGGGGCTTGAAAGGTTCTCGCTGCGGTTCTTGCTGTCAAGTCCTTTACAGGTACTACTACCAGAAACCGGGAATAGTGGTCCACCATAGTGAGGGCATACGTATAACCGGATCTACTGGGTGTCAAATTTCACATGGTCCAAGGCTACAAGTTCCAGCGGCTGCTTGGTGACAATTGGTTGTAGTGGAGCTCTTTGACTGTCACGATCCTTTCTTCTCAGGTTGCATGGGCCACAGTTTCGGCACCAGTTCTCAATGGTAGTTCTCATGCCAACCCAATAGAATCTGTTGCGTAACAGTACTTCAAGCTTCTTCCACCCGAAGTGTCCTGCTCCATCATGGTACGCCTCTAGCACCATCTGAACATCTCTCTTTGGTACCACTATTTGCCACACCCTCTCATAGGTTCGGGGGTTGATGTAATGTCTGCATAGCCTACCCCTGTAGATGAACAATCTGCTCTTTTCCTTCCACAGGTGCTGCGCTTCCGGTGGGGCATCTGGGCTAAGACTTGAGTCTGGTTGGATTATTAGCTCTTTAACTAGGCGAACAGCCGGATCGCTGTCTTGCGTTTCCTCCCACCCGTGGTAAGGTAACGGGTTCAGCGTGGCCTCTTGGCGTTTGCCTTTAACACCTTGGATTCACTGTTGCGGTGAAAAGTCGGCAGCTCTATCTCTTCTAGCTCATCCGAGTCTTCTCCTGCTTCTGGTAAATGGGGCATTCTCGACAATGCATCAGCGTTGGCGTTTTTGCGGCCTGCCCGATATTTGATGGTGAAGTCATAGTTTGACAAACGGGCCATCCATCGCTGCTCTAGTGCACCTAGCTTTGCGGAGTCCAGGTGAGTAAGCGGGTTGTTATCCGTAAATATGGTAAACTTCGAAGCCGCCAGGTAGTGCTTGAATCGTTCAGTGATGGCCCAGACTAAGGCCAGGAATTCCAGCTTGAACGAACTGTAGTTTTCTGGGTTTCTCTCAGTAGGACGGAGCTTCCTGCTTGCAAAGGCAATTACACGTTCTTTGCCATTCTGCACCTGCGACAGCACAGCTCCCAATCCCACATTACTGGCATCTGTGTACAGCACAAATGGCAGATTATAATCAGGGTAGGCCAGGATTTCCTCACCGGTCAGGGCCCACTTCATGTGCTTGAAGGAGTCTTCTTCTTTCTCACCCCATTCAAACGGAGGGCCGGAAGTCTTGCCCTTTTTGGTCTGGCCTACCAGGAGATCTTGCAAAGGCGCCGCAATTTTCGTGAAGTCCTTTATGAACCTCCTATAGTATCCTACCAGCCCCAAGAACTGACGCACCTCTTTGACGGTTGTTGGCCTTGGCCAGTCTCTGATAGCAGTGACCTTTTCAGGGTCTGGTGCCACACCATTCGCACTGACCACATGCCCAAGATACTGAACCTTCGGCTTCAGCAAATGGCATTTTGAAGGCTTTAGTTTCATACCAAACTTTGACAATGCTTCAAACACCTCGGTCAGGTGCTCCAGATGTTCCTCATACGTCTTGGAATACACGATGACGTCATCAAGATATATCAGTACAGTCTCGAAGTTTCGGTGCCCCAGGCAACACTCCATCAGCCTTTGGAACGTGTCGGGTGCATTGCAGAGTCCAAACGGCATGCTATTGAACTCACACAGACCCATCGGCGTCGTGAATGCGGTCTTCTCTCGATCTTCTTCTGCCATGGAAACCTGCCAATACCCACTGGTAAGATCTAAGGTGGAAAAGAAATTAGCAGCTTTCAGTGCAGCAAGTGATTCCTCAATGCGGGGCAACGGGTAAGCATCCTTGTGTGTTATGAAGTTTATCTGCCTATAGTCAACGCACATCCTCATTGTGCCATCTTTCTTTCTTAGCAGGACAAGTGGAGCTGACCATGGGCTACAACTATCTCTAATAACCCCAGCTTCTTTCATTTCCCGTAACATATCTTTAGCACACTGATAGTGAGCTGGTGGGATAGGCCTGTATCTCTCTTTTATAGGTGGATGGTCTCCCGTGGGTATGCGATGGTGTACCCCTTTTATCCGCCCAAAGTCTAATGGATGCTTACTAAAGACCCGTTCATATTCCTTCACCACCCGATAAACTCCGTGCCTTTGGTAAGAAGGGGTGGAATCAGTGCCGACATGCAGCTTCTGACACCAGTCCTCCAGCTGTCCCTTGGAGCTGTTGTCCTCCGCCTGGTCGGAAGGGGTCAAGGGTTCCACTGCCTAAATTGAGTTGTTGTTGACAGTGAACAACTTGGCAACAGTAGCATATCTGGGTAGCTTGACCTCTTCCTCTCCACAGTTTAAAACTCGTACAGGTACCCTCCCTTTCCGTACATCAACTATCCCCCTGGCTGTCAGGACTGTGGGCCTACTATCTGAGTACATGGGCTCTACCATTGCCTGGTAATCCCGCCCTCTGAGGCCTATAGCTGCCCGACACCAAATCATCACTTCACTTCTTGGGGGTAACACAATGGGGAATGGGTCGCTTACCCGTACACTGCCGATTTCTCCACCAGACAACTCTACCTGTTGTCTCTGCAGAAGGGCTTTGATTTCTTTCTGTAGGACCCTCTGCTGCCCGATGCTGGCAGTTTCTGCAACCTGCTGGAGCAAGAAAAGAACTTCTCCTAGACAATTTTCAACAACATTAGTACCGAATATCATTGTTGGATTTCTTTCACGACAATCAAGATCTACCACAATAAGTCCTTGGCCCTTTAGCTCCTCCCTCCCCACCTTTATCATCACCTTCTTGTACCCTACTTGTGATACCGGCTGTCCATTAGCAGCATATATAGTAAGGTCTGGGTCTGGGCGAGTGAGCTCAGAATCGGCCCAAAATCTTTTGTAAAGGATATGCGGGATCGTCGTCACCTGTGAGCCAGTGTCCAATAGAGCAAGTGTGGGAATGCCATCCAGCACGATAGATAGGAATGGTCGTCCTCCCACATATCTATCGCGCCAGTTCGATGGGCCTGGTTGTTTTATTCCAGGAGTCGCTGGTTTAAAGGACATGACCTGGCAAAGTGGCCCGCCTCGTTACAACGGCGGCAGATAGGTTGTCCTGACGAGTCGTAGCGGTCGTTGGGTCTTCCTCTAGGCGGTGGGTTCCTCCTTCCTCGCATCCACGGGATGTCCTCAGGGCTGTCAGCCAACTGGATCCTCTCCGATGACTGTGGTTTCTCCTGGAGTTGCATGGCCTTTAGGAGCATGGCCACATCTTTTGTCAGCTGCTGTACCTGGGAACGCAAGTCATCAGAGGCACCAGGTATTACAGCCTGTCCATTGATTTCTGCTGGAGTTAAGGAAAGGGACGCCACCTCTGAGGGAGAGGTGATGGCTTGCTGCGGTTGAGGTGCGGGGTCTGTAGTCACAGGGACTCGCAGTGCTCTAATGGCCCGGTTCTTCAGAGTTACAAAGTCTAGACTCGGATGCTCCATGACCCATAGACGCAGCTGTGTTTGATAAATTGGTGAATGTAGCCCCTCAAGAAATTGTTCAATTAACATTTTATCTTCCTCTCGTGCACTTTCAGGGTCTACCTGCTTTACAGCCTGCAGCGCCTCCTGAAGATTCAATGCATAATCCCGTATGCTATCCTGCGGTCTTTGTTTGCAGTTGTAAAACTTCATTCTTAAGGCCCCGTCACACTAAGCAACATCGCTAGCAACATCGCTGCTAACGAACAACTTTTGTGACGTTGCTAGCGATGTTGCTGTGTGTGACATCCAGCAACAACCTGGCCCCTGCTGTGAGGTCGTTGGTTGTTGCTGAATGTCCTGGGCCATTTTTTAGTTGTTGCTGTCCCGCTGTGAAGCACAGATCGCTGTGTGTGACAGCGAGACAGCAACAACTAAATGTGCAGGCAGCAGGAGCCGGCTTCTGCGGAGGCTGGTAACCACAGTAAACATCGGGTAACCAAGAAGCCCTGTCCTTGGTTACCCGATATTTACCTTTGTTACCAGCCTCCGCCGCTCTCACTGTCAGTGCCGGCTCCTGCTCTGTGCACATGTAGCTGCAGGACACATCGGGTTAATTAACCCGATGTGTGCTGTAGCTAGGAGAGCAGGGAGCCAGAGCTAAGCATTGTGCGCTGCTCCCTGCTCTGTGCACATTTAGCTGCAGCACACATCGGGTAATTAACCCGATGTGTGCTGTAACTAGGAGAGCAGGGAGCCAGCGCTCAGTGTGCGCTGCTCCCTGTTCTCTACACGTGTAGCTCCGTGCGCTGGTAACTAGAGATGAGCGAACTGGTCCCGGTTCGGCTCGAGACCGGTTCGCCGAACGGGGTCCCGTTCGAGTTCGGTTCGTCGAACTTTCGACGAACCGAACTCGAACGTATAGGCTATAATGGGAGGCAATCACAAACACATAAAAATGCATTATAAATGTACACAAACAGTTAATAAACATTGCCATAACACTTACCGGTCCTCGCGATCCCTTCTGCACTCTGTCTCCTGCCGCTATTCCATCCGATGATCGCTGAATCCTCCCGGTGACCTGCACTGCCAGCAGAGATGCAGGACCTATCGTGACGTCAAAATAGCCATGTGACCAGTCACGTGGCTATTATCTCATTGGCTACAGACTGGTCACATGACTATGACACGTCATGTAGGACCTGCGAGTGCATCTCTCCGGTACACGGTGCACATATGTGTATCGCCGTGTACCGGCGACATGCTCTAGCACACGGTCGATTCCCCGGTCCGTTAGGGACCGGCTGACACAGCCGGTCATTAACGGAGATCACCGTTGCCATAGCAACGCAGTTAGCGGTGACGTCACCGCTAACCGCGGCTCCGAGAGCACCGTTGCTATGGTAACGCGTCTGTCAGCGTTACCGCTAGCAGCCAGCAGTGATCACTCACGGAGTGAAGGCTGCACGCTGCTTCCCGATTGTAGTGATGATTGTAGTGAGGATGGAGGTTCCCCAGCCCCAAGTGATGAGCTGGTGAACCTCATCCTCACTACAATCGTCACTACTACTACACTAGAAAGAAAGAAGACAGAAGAGCAGGATCGTGGAGGGCTGACAGGGGGTAATAAAGATGGAGTCTCTAATGTGTCTGTGTATTTATTTCTATTAAAGTATTTTTTCTCTGTGTGGTGTTTTTTTTTAACCCTTTATTGGAGATTCTTAATGGCCGGGTCAAACGTGCCTGACATTAAGAATCTCTGGCTTAATACTGGCTGGTAAAACAAAGCCAGTATTAACTCATGATTACCCAACAAGCCACCCGGCTCCAGGGCTGTTGGAAGAGTTGGATACAGCGCCAGATGATGGCGCTTCTATGAGAGCGCCATTTTCTGGGACGGCTGCGGACTGCAATTCGCAGCAGAGGCGCCCACAAACCTCGGGCTAACCTGTGCTGCGGATTCCAATCCCCAGCTGCCTAGTTGTACCCGGCTGGACACAAAAATGGGGCGAAGCCCACGTCATTTGTTTTTTAATTATTTCATGAAATAAGTGAAATAATTAAAAAAAAACGGGCTTCCCTATATTTTTGGTTCCCAGCCGGGTACAAATAGGCAACTGGGGGTTGGAGGCAGCCCGTGGCTGCCAGCTGTACCTGGCTAGCATACAAAAATATGGCGAAGCCCACGTAATTTTTTTGGTGGGCAAAAAAATTCTGCATACAGTCCTGGATGGAGTATGCTGAGCCATGTAGTTCTGCAGCTGCTGTCTGTTCTTCTCCATACAGACAGACAGCAGCTGCAGAACTACAAGGCTCAGCATACTCCATCCAGGACTGTATGCAGAAGTTTTTTGCCCCCTGAAAAAATTATGTGGGCTTCGCCATATTTTTGTATGCTAGCCAGGTACAGCAGGCAGGTACGGCTGCCTCCAACCCCCAGTTGCCTATTTGTACCCGGCTGGTAACCAAAAATAAAGGGAAGCCCTTTTTTTATTATTTCATGAATTTCATGAAATAATTAGAAAACAAATGACGTAGGCTTCGCCCCATTTTTGTGTCAAGCCAGGTACAACTAGGCAGCTGGGGATTGGAATCCGCAGCACAGGTTGGCCTGAGCTTTCTGGGCCCCACTGCTGCGAATTGCAGTCTGCAGCCGCCTCAGAAAATGGCATTTTCATAGAAGCGCCATCTTCTGGCGCTGTATCCAACTCTTCCAGCACCTGCCTGCTATACCTGGCTAGCATACAAAAATATGGCGAAACTCACGTCCTTTTTTTGTAGTTTTTTGGCAAAAAAAATAAAAAATGCTTCCCTGGATTTTCCATTGCCAGTGAAGGTAACACCAAGCAGTGGGGGTTAGCAGCCAGTAGCTGCTTGGATTACCCTTAGCTAGCAATACAAAAAATGCAGCGGGAGCCCATATTTATTTTTTTTAATTATTTATATAAATAACTAAAAATAAAATGGGCTTCCCTGTATTTTGATTGCTGGACATCACAGTGCTGTAAAAATAAATCTTTAAAAAAATGACGTAGCTCCGCGGTATTTTTGATTCTCAGCGCAGATAAAGCAGACAGCTATGGGTTGCCACCCCCATCTGCCTGCCGTTACCTTGGTTGGCAATCAAAATACAGGGAAGCCCATTAATTTTTTCTATTTAAAAAATAGTTAAAAAAAAAATGACGTTGGGTCCCCCCATTTTTGATAGCCAGCTAGGGTAAAGCAGACGGCTGTAGCCTGAAAACCACAGCTGGCAGCTTTACCGTGGTTGGGGATCCAATGTGGAGGTCCCCTCAGGCTCTTTTTTATAATTATTTTATAAATATTAATAATTACACAAAAAAAGTAGGGTCCCCTCCAAATTGGATCACCAGCCAAGGTAAAGCGGACAGCTGTGGTCTGGTATTCTCAGGGTGGGAAGGTCCATAGTTATTGGGCCTTCACAGCCTAAAAATAGCAGGCCGCAGGCACCCCAGACGTGGCGCATCCACTAGATGCGCCAATCCTGGCGCTTCACCCCAGCTCATCCCGTGCCCTGGTGCAGTGGCAAACGGGGTAATAAATCGGGTTGATACTAGCTGTAAAGTCACCTGAGATCAAGCCCAGCAGTTTGTGATGTCATGGCGTCTATTAGATACCCAACATCATAAACTGTCAGTACTAACAAAAACAAAAAATCGACAAAAGAAATTTATTTGAAAAAACAGTCCCCAAAACATTTCCTCTTTCACCAATTTATTGTAAGAAAAAAAATAAAGGGGTCCCACGACGACTCTGGACCGTCTAGAATATGGGGGGGGAGACACTCAGGGAACGTATCCCCCATTTTCTAGGAGTGCGGACCCTTCATGTGAGGAGTGTGGGTGCAATGAATCTGCACTCACTCTCCCCGGGTCCACAGCAGCAGAGTCCATGTCGTAATGGTTGCTACCAAAGCTGCAATGCCCTGCTCATGAGGTAAGGGCATGCCTAATCAGGAGAACTACTGTAGAGGAAGCTCTGCTCACTGGTATATAGGTGCTCAGAGGTAATAATAGATAAAATTAGTGAGTAACCTCGGCACTCTAAATCTCCCAGACTAAGTCAGTAAGTCCCAATGGATAGTAATGCAAAATCACTCTTTATTGGTCCGTATTAAGAACATTTTTTTTTTCATAAGCATATATGTTTTTGTCCAAAACAAGTTACAATTGACGTTTCGGCCTGAGCCTTCGTCAGATTGGACTTATCTGCATGTAATCATGAAAAATGACAATAATCAGTATCACATAAGAGTGAGAGAACAATAACATAAACTCGAACAATGTAGAGGTACAATTGGGATGCAGCAAAAAAACTGCAACACAGCAAGAAATGAAACACATGATACAAATGTCATAATACAGTACAAGGACAATATAGTAATGACAAATATGGGGTCAGAGTAGACTTAGACAGCTCTGGTACGAAAGAGATGTCAATCATAAAGTAACATGTGCAGTAGGTGTAGAGCTACAGTATGCATGGCAGAGCTAATGGGTAGACCGACCATAGAAAAAGAACGGAGAAAAAGTGGAGAAAAAGTGGAGAATAAGTGGAGAATAAGTGGAGAAAAAGTGGAGAAAAAGTGGAGAATAAGTGGAGAAAAAGTGGAGAAAAAAATGGAGAATAAGTGGAGAAAAAGTGGAGAAAAAGTGGAGAATAAATGGAGAAAAAGTGGAGAAAAAATGGAGAAAAAGTGGAGAAAAAGTGGAGAAAAAAATGGAGAAAAAGTGGAGAATAAGTGGAGAATAAGTGGAGAAAAAGTGGAGAAAAAGTGGAGAAAAAAATGGAGAAAAAGTGGAGAAAAAGTGGAGAAAAAGTGGAGAAAAAAATGGAGAAAAAGTGGAGAAAAAGTGGAGAATAAATGGAGAAAAAGTGGAGAAAAAGTGGAGAAAAAAATGGAGAAAAAGTGGAGAAAAAGTGGAGAAAAAAATGGAGAAAAAGTGGAGAAAAAGTGGAGAATAAGTGGAGAATAAGTGGAGAAAAAGTGGAGAAAAAGTGGAGAAAAAAATGGAGAAAAAGTGGAGAAAAAGTGGAGAAAAAGTGGAGAAAAAAATGGAGAAAAAGTGGAGAAAAAGTGGAGAATAAATGGAGAAAAAGTGGAGAAAAAGTGGAGAAAAAAATGGAGAAAAAGTGGAGAATAAGTGGAGAATAAGTGGAGAAAAAGTGGAGAAAAAGTGGAGAAAAAAATGGAGAAAAAGTGGAGAAAAAGTGGAGAATAAGTGGAGAAAAAGTGGAGAAAAAGTGGAGAAAAAGTGGAGAAAAAGTGGAGAATAAGTGGAGAAAAAGTGGAGAAAAAGTGGAGAAAAAGTGGAGAAAAAAATGGAGAAAAAGTGGAGAATAAATGGAGAAAAAGTGGAGAAAAAAATGGAGAAAAAGTGGAGAAAAAGTGGAGAAAAAGTGGAGAAAAAAATGGAGAAAAAGTGGAGAAAAAGTGGAGAATAAATGGAGAAAAAGTGGAGAAAAAGTGGAGAGAAAAATGGAGAAAAAGTGGAGAAAAAGTGGAGAATAAGTGGAGAAAAAGTGGAGAAAAAAATGGAGAAAAAGTGGAGAAAAAGTGGAGAAAAAGTGGAGAATAAATGGAGAAAAAGTGGAGAAAAAGTGGAGAAAAAAAATGGAGAAAAAGTGGAGAAAAAGTGGAGAAAAAGTGGAGAAAAAGTGGAGAAAAAGTGGAGAATAAGTGGAGAAAAAGTGGAGAAAAAGTGGAGAAAAAGTGGAGAAAAAGTGGAGAAAAAAATGGAGAAAAAGTGGAGAATAAATGGAGAAAAAGTGGAGAAAAAAATGGAGAAAAAGTGGAGAAAAAGTGGAGAAAAAGTGGAGAAAAAAATGGAGAAAAAGTGGAGAAAAAGTGGAGAATAAATGGAGAAAAAGTGGAGAAAAAGTGGAGAGAAAAATGGAGAAAAAGTGGAGAAAAAGTGGAGAATAAGTGGAGAAAAAGTGGAGAAAAAAATGGAGAAAAAGTGGAGAAAAAGTGGAGAAAAAGTGGAGAATAAATGGAGAAAAAGTGGAGAAAAAGTGGAGAAAAAAAATGGAGAAAAAGTGGAGAAAAAGTGGAGAAAAATATGGAGAAAAAGTGGAGAAAAAGTGTAGAAAAAAATTCTCCACTTTTTCTCTATTTTTTCTCCACTTTTTCTCCACTTTTTCTCCACTTTTTCTCCACTTTTTCTCCACTTATTCTCCATAAGTGGAGAAAAAGTGGAGAAAAAAGTGGAGAAAAAGTGGAGAAAAAGTGGAGAAAAAGTGGAGCACCCTTTGGTGCCTTTCATGTGGCACTAAGGGGTGCTTAGCTTTGTATTTAGCCAAAAAAATGAAAAAAAAAAAATGACGTAGGGTTCCCCCTAGTTTTGTAGCCAGCTAGGGTAAAGCAGACGGCTGCAGCCTGCAGACCACAGCTGGCAGCCTCACCTTGGCTGGTAATCCAAAACTGAGGGCACCCCACGCTGTTATTTTAAATTAAATAAATAATTTAAAAAAAAAACACGTAGGGGTCCCCCAAAATTGGATCACCAGCCAAGGTAAAGCAGACAGCTGGGGCCTGATATTCTCAGACTAGGGAGGTCCATGGTTATTGGACTCTCCCAAGCCTAAAAATAGCAGGCCGCAGCCGCCCCAGAAGTGGCGCATCCATTAGATGCGCCAATCCTGGTGCTTCGCCCCAGCTCATCCCGCGCCCTGGTGCGGTGGCAAACGGGGTAATATATGGGGTTAATACCAGATGTGTAATGTCACCTGGCATCAAGCCCTGGGGTTGGTGAGGTCAGGCGTCTATCAGATACCCGACATCACCAACCCAGTCAGTAATAAAAAAAAAATAGACGACAAACACATTTTTATTTGAAAAAACACTCCCCAAAACATTCCCTCTTTAACCAATTTATTAGAATGAAAAACAAATCCAGGTCTGCTGTAATCCAAGGGGTTGCCATGACGATCCACACTGTCCCTGTCAATGAAGAGCAGGATGTTCCCCATTGGCTGGGAGAGCAGTGCAGTGACCTGAGCTAACATCAATGGGTCAGCCCAGGTCACTGCAGGGGATGACAAGTGCTGCTGTCAGCGAGGTACATTACCTGCGCTGATCTCCAGCACTGCCGACAGCCCCTGTCACTGAGGTCAAAGACCGGCGCCTTCACATCAAGTATCGCGCGAGGTCCGTGACGTCTCGGCGAGAGGTGATGTGACAAGCGGCGGCCATGGAGGACAGTGACAGCGCTGAGGTCGGGATGGCGGGACTTCATCACCGCAGGTAAGCCGAGCGGGGGGGGGGGTGCGTGTGTGAGAGTGTGTGTGTGTGTGTGTGTGTATGTGTACATGCCGCGGGCAGGAGGGGGCGGAGTGAGCTGAGCGGGGAAGTGTCTGCTTCCTGCACGTAACTAAGATAAACATCGGGTTACTAACCAAAGCGCTTTGCTTGGATACCCGATGTTTATCTTGGTTACCAGCTTGTGGCAGGCTGCCAGCGATGGCTCCTGCACACTGTAGCTGGGAGGGGGGGGGTGCGTGTGTGAGAGTGTGTGTGTGTGTGTGTGTACGTGTGTACATGCTGCGGGCAGGAGGGGGCGGAGTGAGCTGAGCGGGAAGTGTGGGCTTCCTGCACGTAACTAAAATAAACATCGGGTTACTAACCAAAGCGCTTTGCTTGGATACCCGATGTTTATCTTGGTTACCAGCTTGTGGCAGGCTGCCAGCGATGGCTCCTGCACACTGTAGCTGTAAAAAGCCCTGCTTTTTGCTGCTAGAACCGTTCTCGAATGTATCTAGAACTATCAAGCTTTTGCAAAAAGCTCGAGTTCTAGTTCGATCTCGAACAGCCCCAAAAATCACTCGATCTTAGAACTGGAGAACCTCGAACCACGAACCGCGGTCAACTCTACTGGTAACCAAGGTAAATATCGGGTTGGTTACCCGATATTTACCTTAGTTACCAAGCGCAGCATCTTCCATCCGGCGCTGGAGGCTGGTCACTGGTTGCTGGTGAGCTCACCAGCAACTCGTGTAGCCACGCTCCAGCGATCCCTGCCAGGTCAGGTTGCTGGTGGGATCGCTGGAGCGTCGCAGTGTGACATCTCACCAGCAACCTCCTAGCAACTTACCAGCGATCCCTATCGTTGTTGGGATCGCTGGTAAGTTGCTTAGTGTGACTGGACCTTTAGCTCAGCTACAGTGCGAGTTTCAAATGCAGCTTTTAAATTAGCAAATATCTGGGTTATTGTCCTTTTATCTGTATTCAGCCAGGATTTAACCTCTCGCTCTGCTGCACCCGTCAGTTGCCCCAGCAAAACAGACACTTTTTGCTTGTCAGTCATAGAGTATATATCCAGGAAATTGCACATCTTTTCTCTAAATTCAGCTAGGGTATTGGGCTCCCCAGCATATTACGGTAACCATGCCGCCCCTGGGACATACGGCAGAGCAAGCGGCATGATCGGGGCTACAGCTTCAGGTGCTGCAGCTGCTCCAGCGGCATCAGCATCGCCTTGCATCTCCATCCTCACTGCAGCGCAGTTAGTTCTTCAAATGCTCAAAATGGCGGCAAAGTTCAGTTATTATTAAACAGTTTTCAAGGCACACGTTACCCAGGGTTACTGGGCCTTGTCCAGATCCTGTTCGTGACGCCAAAAGCTGACCCGCCCCAGGGCCGTGGGGTACTCGGTTCCGGGTGTTGGTTAATGGGATTATGTCACGGGGGCCTGTGCCCGGTTCCGTGGCCCTGGTGGTCGCTGAAAGTCAATAAATAATAAAAAAATAAATAAATAAATAAAATAAAGAAAAAAAATAATAAAGAAAAAAAAATAAATAAATAAAAGTATTTCGTGATGCCACCTACGGTTCCAGTATGGTTACTGGGGCTGCAGGTCAGACCTCTGGGGTGATGGTTAGGCAGCCAGTTGTTTACGCTTCCCGTAGGTGAAGCGGGGTCCCCAGGGCAGTTTTAGTAGTACACAGATATGGCGGTTTTTCTTCACAGCCTTTTCAACTGTCACTTTAGTGCAGCAGCCTATGGCTCCTCAGATGAAGAAATAAAGTGCATCACACCAATTCATTAACTCTGACCAGATTTTACTTGCAGGTGTTAAAAAGGGGTTCAGTTTCTGATGTTACAGTTTTTGGTGATCTGGGAACAGTTCAGGATCTCTGCACCAGGTCAGTTGTGTGGCCTCCCTGCTGCGCTATGTTTCTCCTTGGTACTAGGCTGCCTGTAGCTATACCTTGTCCCTCTCTCACTGTCTTCACCTGTATGGCAGGCGGCGGGAGCTTCTCTAAGGGGCACTGCTGTACTCACTGCGATCCCTAAGCTCTGTGTAGCGGCTTTGCCTTCAGGTGCTGCTGCGGCCAGGAGATCTGCAGTCTCCCTGGCCCCCGGTCTTTATTGCTGGGCAGATTAGATCCCTCACAATCTCGGACGCCGGTGTCCGATAATCAGCGCTGTTCCTTGGGGATGAACCGGTCTGGCTCCACCTCCCCGGTCACTCCTCTTTTGCCTCACTCTTGATCCCTCAGGCGGTCACACAGTTACTTGTGCGGGCTAAGCACTGCCCTCTCCATTTTGATGTCTCCCCTCACTCTCTGCTCGCACAGTCTCCTCTTCTCCAACTGTCAACTGTCTCTCTGACTCCGCCTCCAAACCTGGCTTTAAAGGGGACCTCACCTGAACTCGACTTGTAGAGCTCCCCCTCCAGGCTTGGAGTGGAAATGTTGTATGTGGCATTACCTGATGTGGAGATCCTTCCCTGCCCTGGTACAGATATATTTGTGGCAACTGAACCCTGGGGTGCCACATATGGGCCGCACAGAGGAAAAAAATAATTTGGGGGACCGCATTCTTTGCAGGACAAAGTGACATTTTTATTGGTACCATTCTTTTTTACACACCTTGGGATCACTGATTTTGAACATTTTTCACTAGTTATTATAACAAATGTGCACATTCTTTGTTTAAATAAATATATATATATATATATATATATATAAAAAAAATTGATGCTAAAAAAAAAGTCATGCTTTTTTTTTTTTTTTTACATTTTATTCCTTTCTTGTAACTAATAGTTTTACAATTATCACTATATAGAAATTTTGGCCAACATCTTTTAGCAATGTTCCCCATCTTGCTGTAATGTGCCCATCCTTGTCCCCTTGTAGTATTGTGCCCCATCCTACTCCCCATCCTACAGTAATGTGCTCATCCCTGTGCCCATTATATAGTAATGTCCCCATCTTATCGTAATGTGCCCATCATGTAGTAATGTGTCCAGCCATGTCACCATCTTATAGTAATGTTCCCCATCCTTGTCCCCTTGTAGCAATCTCCCTATCCTGTAGTAATGTCCCCATCATATAGTTGTCCCATTCTATAGTTATGTGCCCATCCTACAGTAATGTCCCTATCCTATAGTAATGTGCCAACCTTGTCCCCATCCTATAGTAATGTCCTTATGCTATAGTAATGTGCCAACCTTGTCCCTATCCTATAGTAATGTCCCTATGCTATTGTGGCGCCCTGGACAAGCCAGGTCATCACAGGTACTGCAACAACACACCCCACACCCCGGTTAGGCACATCAGCCACACACACAAAATCCTTGTTGCCTCCCTCCAGGGGCTGATGTCCACACCAGGTGGGGTGGAGCCAGGCAGTTGGCTCCTCTCACCGAGGAGTTCACAGTCCTGGAGGCAGGAAGAGAGTTCAGTTGAGTTAGAGTTGGAGTTCCGTAAGGGAAAGTGAAGGAGTGAAGTGGTAAAGGAGCAGTCTGACCGTGTCCGGGTACGTGGCCCGGGCACAGAAACAGCAAGGTTGGCAGACGGTGGTGACCGTCTGCAGGCAAGGCTGATTGACGCACAACCGTAAGGACCGGGGACGGGCGGTGGCCCGCTGGTACCGGATCGGGGAGCGAAGAGAAGCCAGCACCATCCGGCAGGGCCTACGGACCCCGACCAGGCTTGGAGTCGCCGTTTAACCGGTCAAATCCGTCAGCGACGGGAACCTCCGGGGTTTCCCAGCAGCAAAGACCCGACTAAAGGCAACCGCTCAACCGTGAAGGGAAATACAGCTACCGCCACAGCTAGAGTTCCCAGGGCCAGCACCTGCGGGCAAAAGAGGCTCCTCTGGCAAACACACCGCTGGGGAGCGGGCTACCGGTGGGAAGCCATCGGGGCCGAAAACACAACAAAGGTGCAGGGAGAGACAGTTACCGCTAACCTACTGGGAGTGACCGTCGCAGCCGTCTGTGGGACTTGTCCATCCAGCCATTTGTTTTACCAGAGAATCCGTGTACGTTACTGGCTGAGTAAGTACCACCGTGCCGTCTGGCACTGCGCTGCCCCTGTGACCCTGCACCTGGCCAAGCCCCGCAATCCACCTTACAGTCAACAACTACGGGCCCCGGGACTACCAAAATCCCCCTACCCACGGAGGGGAGAGAAACATCCCAGGTGCTCCCCGTCATCACTCCCGGGATCCCCGTACAGAGCAGCGGTGGTGCCCCAACCTCACCACACACCATGGGTGGCGTCACAAACCGACATCCCAAACCCCAACAGACCATCCCTTTCACTCACGGGCGAGGAGCGCCGCTCGAGGTCCCGGGATCTGGCCCACCGCTCAAGCCACCGAGCAGCAGCAGCCGGACCCGAGCCGCAAGTGCGGTCGAGCAGCGCACCCCCCGCCCGCGACAACCTGGCGTCGCGAACAGGATCGTACCGCTCTGCCGTCTGGTAGAGGTGCGCCTTGTGTCCCGCCGGAGGGTCCAGCCGAAAATTTTCAGAAGCTGCCATCTTGGGCGCGAAAAGTCCCCGCTCAAGCGTCTTCCCGAGCAGTGGAGGCGCGAAAGCTGAAGCTCCGCCCCTGAAGAGGTGCCGGTAAGAAACCAAGGGGGGACGCGGATGGAGAAATGGCGGCATCTTGGGGCTGGAGCGCGGGAGCACCCGCCACCGGAGCGTCTAAGCTTTGGAGGAGCAGAGGGGGAGTAGCCTTCGAAGACGGCGGCCCGGGTGAGCTCCCCACCGGGACCGCTGCGTGGCTGGAACGAGAGCTGGGTCGGTTCTGTACGAAGGTCAGGGCGCAGAGCCTGCAGCAGCTGTTGGATTGGCGGGCAGAGGTGCGCAGGATGGTCGCCGTGGTGGAGGCCCGGGAGCAAGGGGCCGCGGCGGCCGTGGCACGCCGTGACCAGACCACCCAAATTCCCGAACCAGCCTTGATTGAGTGGGAGCCGGGGACCAGCCCTGTCGCAAGGGGTCCAGAGAGAGTGCAGCTGATGGAGGAGGAGGTCCCAAGCACGCTGCCCCCGCCGCCGTTTCCAACAGCGATCAGCGGTTCTGGACTGCATTGCTTATGGAAGGAGAACCCGATGTACCGTCCGGTCCCGGACTGGGCCGACCCTCCGCGGTGGTAGCCGCCCCAGGGTCAGCGGTCCCCCGCTGCAAGTTGTCCCCGTTGGGACCACCAGCACCGTTGTGATTTTGCTGCATGTATAAGAATGTAACTGAATGATAAGGAAAGGAATCAACCGAACTGGGACCAGATTAACACCGTGATTGAACCGACTGTTGCCAGCAACTAGTCCCCGTAAGGACCTTCTGCAACCGTTGCGTAAGGAACTACTTACGGACAAGCTCGAGAACTTGCAGCGCAACCACAAACTGGTGGCATGTAAATAAAAATGTTGGCTTGTTACCGTGACCGCCTCCAGAGAGGCTGATTTTGGAGGATGGGCCTGGAGGAAATGGATGGCCCAGGCCCGCCACTACCGTAACCGGTGGCAATCCTCCGGGGGTTCAGGGGTCCCCATGGACGCGGGCCCCCTGAAAGAGACCGTACCCGCTCGGGCAATTTGGTTCTGGACTGGGGCAAGGGGTGCTGCCCATTTTCTTAAGAGCAGCATCAGGGCCAGGTTGTTTGGGCGGGGGGAGAGTGGAAGCCGTACCGTTAATAAAAATGTTAGTAATGTTTAAGAAGATGCCTCCCGTTATGAGAAGTTTTATGAAATGATGCTTGTGTTTTACATGTTTTTCTACTTTTTCAGTTGTGAAAATAAAACCGGTGATGGATGAGCAGCCCGCGGACGGTCTGCGTTTAACCAAGGGGGAATGTGGCGCCCTGGACAAGCCAGGTCATCTCAGGTACTGCAACAACACACCCCACACCCCGGTTAGGCACATCAGCCGCACACACAAAATCCTTGTTGCCTCCCTCCAGGGGCTGATGTCCACACCAGGTGGGGTGGAGCCAGGCGGTGGGCTCCTCCCACCGAGGAGTTCACAGTCCTGGAGGCGGGAAGAGAGTTCAGTTGAGTTAGAGTTGGAGTTCCGTAAGGGAAAGTGAAGGAGTGAAGTGGTAAAGGAGCAGTCTGACCGTGTCTGGGTACGTGGCCCGGGCACAGAAGCAGCAAGGTTGGCAGACGGTGGTGACCGTCTGCAGGCGAGGCCGATTGACGCACAACCGTAAGGATCGGGGACGGGCGGTGGCCCGCCGGTACCGGATCGGGAAGCGAAGAGAAGCCAGCACCATCCGGCAGGGCCTACGGACCCCAACCAGGCTTGGAGTCGCCGTTAAATCGATCAAATCCGTCAGCGACGGGAACCTCCGGGGTTTCCCAGCAGCAAAGACCCGACTAAAGGCAACCGCTCAACCGTGAAGGGAAATACAGCTACCACCACAGCTAGAGTTCCCAGGGCCAGCGCCTGCGGGCAAAAGAGGCTCCTCTGGCAAACACACCGCTGGGGAGCGGGCTACCGGTGGGAAGCCATCGGGGCCGAAAACACAACAAAGGTGCAGGGAGAGACAGTTACCGCCAACCTACCGGGAGTGACCGTTGCAGCCGTCTGTGGGACTTGTCCATCCAGCCGTTTGTTTTACCAGAGACTCCGTGTACGTTACTGGCTGAGTAAGTACCACCGTGCCGTCTGGCACTGCGCTGCCCCTGCGACCCTGCACCTGGCCAAGCCCCGCAATCCACCTTACAGTCAACAACTCCGGGCCCCGGGACTACCAAAATCCCCCTACCCACGGAGGGGAGAGGAACATCCCAGCTGCTCCCCGTCATCGCTCCCGGGATCCCCGTACAGAGCAGCGGTGGTGCCCCAACCTCACCACACACCGTGGGTGGCGTCACAAACCAACATCCCAAACCCCAACAGACCATCCCTTTCACTCACGGGCGAGGAGCACCGCTCGAGGTCCCGGGATCCGGCCCACTGCTCGAGCCACCGAGCAGCAGCAGCCCCCCGCAAGTGCGGTCGAGCAGCGCACCCCCCGCGACACTATAGTAATGTGCCAACCTTGTCCCCATCCTATAGTAATGTCCCTATGCTATAGTAATGTGCCAACCTTGTCCCCATCCTATAGTAATGTCCCTATGCTATAGTAATGTGCCAACCTTGTCCCCATCCTATAGTAATGTGCCCACCTTGTCCCCATCCTAGTCATGTGCCCACCTTGTCCCCATCCTATAGTCATGTGCCCACCTTGTCCCCATCCTATAGTCATCCCCCCACCTTGTCCCCATCCTATAATAATGTGCCCACCTTGTCCCTATTCTATAGTAATGTCCCCATCCTGTAGTAATGGGTGGGGAGGCAGTGGTGGCAGCGACTGAAAGGGGGCAATGGAGCTATAACTTACTGATCGCTCCCCTCAGCTTTCACAGATGCTGGAGTGAAGCTGAGGGGAGTGGTCTCCGGCACCAGATCCACAGGGATTGGAGATATTGGGTCACAAGGCCGGTCTCTCCAATCAGAGCTGGGGGCGGGTGAACCAGAGGTCACCCAGCTCCAGCCAATGATCAGGGCCATAGCTGCACTGATCATGGCTGGAATTCAATGTTTCAGCCATTTTCAATGGCTGAAACATTAGAGTGGCTGTGATTCTCTGAGCGGCGTTCGTCAGCCAATCACAGCCTCCATAGGTCTGGGGAGGAGACACCACCCCTCCTGAGGTCAGGCAGAGGTCCCCTCCTCCCCGAAACTAAGGTATTTGCAATGCAAAGCAATCGCAGCCACCGGGGCTGCGATTTCGCCATGACGTACTGGATATGTCATGGGTCCTTAAGTACCAGGGAGCCATCATCATCAGCCGTCATAGGTCGCTGAGGGGTTAATGTGGCGTCCTTCACATACACACACAAAAAAAAAAAAACAAAAAAAAACAAACAAAAAACACACCAGTCTTCTCACCAGTCCCGCGCTCCCTCGGCTGCCTCATCTCTGCTTCTTGCTGTCTGCAGTCCCATGCCCCCGGTGACTAACGCGGCCAGTGCAGGGGCCGCAGCCCCTGTCAGTGATTTATGTTAGATGAATGTTTTGCCGGCGCTGCGCGCGCAGAGCCCTTGACTCTGAGAGTGCAGGGCTGACAAAACATTCATCTGACAAAGTGCAGACAGTGGCTGCGGCCCCTGCACCGGCTGCAATAGTTAACAGGGAAACGGGCCTGGGGGCCGCATGAGGCAGCCTGAGGGGCCGCATGCGGCCCATGTGCCGCGTGTTTGAGGCCTCTGATGTAGAGCATAGGCCCAGGCAACTACAAGGCAATGCGGATGCTCTATTAAGGATCTACTTTATGATTATGGAAGGTGCTAAGCCCCTTAGCTTTGGGTAGATGGGGGATATGTAAGATGGCCACTGAACACTGCATGGATGAGAAATCTGTATAGCAGAGGTGGTTATACTCAGTGATGTAAGCCCGGAAGTAAGATCCAGCATGTATAGTACTGAGAGTGTTAATAGGGCACTGTAGGGCCAGGCTTATGAGCAGTAAGAGAGATGGGTGGGATTGGCTGCTCACACATACCAACCCTGGGGCATGGTAAGGGGAACATAAGAAAATCCAGATGCATCAGTAGGTGTTTGTGAGTGAAGTTAAGGAGGAATCCTGTGTGAAATCTCCATGCTAGGACTTGTATACTGGACTATCACTAAAGTGCCAATGTTTGAACTGTCTATCCTGTTTTTCCTGTGCTGAATGGCCCTTTATTTTCTGCGTTGGTGACATGCTTTATGGAGTTTTAATAAAGTAGCCTGGATGTTTCTCACGTGCCTACCTCAAATGCAACAGAGTCACAATCCCTATAGTATTTAGAAAAATGTTTGATATTTATTATTATTTATTATTTATTTTAGTACATTTCTCGGAAAACCCCTTTAAGCATCTTTTTGCCTGTTGATATTGTTTCCTTTTCTACTATTTGGACCACGCTCTTAAATTCTGATTTTGTTCCTAATTTCGTCATACTATAGCTGACACAACTTATCTTCCATTCTATGCCAACCTTCTTTACCGGCCTGCAGGAACCCAGACACAACAAGGGACAAAATGTAGAGTCTGAAACACAGGGTCAAAGCCATGGTGCCTCAGGCACACGCTGTCATGCTTCAGGATTCAATCCAGCAACCTTGTGCTTCTCCACTGAGCCACAGCAGGTTGAGTGCTGATTATATTTTACCTTTGTTTTATTTTTTGGGGTCAGAAAGTGTTTTCCATTGTCATTAGTCTGCCCTATCACATTGTGGATGTGGCTATTTATACTTTCCCCTTGCTGGTCTTCTCTGCTTGCTATATTCCAATGTGGATCCTGCTTGGAGTTCCTGGAATACTGTCAAGGATTGATGCCAGTCAGATAGAGACCAGCTGGGTTTATATTCTTTGTTTTAATAAGTACGTTTACTTTTTCCACTTTGTATTTTCTCACTTTCGTCTTTCTTCCATCTTTGCAAACCTTCTTTATTTAGTGTTATGGTATTCGGTATCTCTGTCTGGTTCCTAAGGTAGTACTAGGCACACTAAATGGCCTTTTAGGCAGCCAAGTCGTAAATATCATCTCCTAGTGTTGTGGTTATGGTTATGGTTATCCCAGCCCAGGTAGGTGCCATTAGGGACTGTGCAGCTACGAACTTTAATCTGTACAGGAACCGGTTGAGTAAGGTGCAGTAGTTTAGAGATAGCCCTTATTTTCCTGTGTTAGTTACCAAGTGTGCATAACACCTGCTAAGTATCAGGCTAGTGTGACGCCCTGGACTATTCGGATCGTCACAGGGTTCTGCACGCTCTTTTTCTTAGTGCAGGATTCAACCCCCCATGGTTCTGGGTCTCCATCCTGCAGTACTGCCTCCACCAGCATTCACAAATCCTAGATACACTTTGCACCACACCTGTCAGGCACACCAGTGGGCTGCTTAAGCTGGAATAGGGCCGCTCACGTAGGGGTCAGACAGGGAGGTGGGAGGTGTCAAGTCAGTTCAGTGGTAGCCCTCAGCTGTGAGGAGCTCTGAGGAAGCTGGGAGTTGGAGCTCCAAGGAAAGAAGTAAAATAGGTCGCAGACGGTGGTCCAGACCAAGAGGAGTCGGACCCCCGGTAGCAGGGGATTGAGGCTAGGTGCCTGGAACCGATCGAGGAGGGCGGTCAGCAGCCTGGTCCAGGACTGAAGGCACGTCGGGGTACACGGACCCTAGGTCGGGGAGAAGCTTCAGGCGAACCGGCAATTAACCTGCGGAGGACAGGGCCTTTATGGACTGTTCCCACCCAGCTCAGAGATTGGGGGCACTAGCGCAATGAGGGGGATAGGGCTTTCCTAGCAAGCGGCCCACTGAAATCCCAAGCGTGAGTTCCTGAGAGCAAGCTTCTTCACTTAGCCACAGTGGAGAGCGGGGTCCAGAAAGCTCCAAGCTACCGGGCCACAACAAACAATCCAAAACTTTGGTGCCAGGAGGCAGGTTATGGACCACCGGCAGTACTGCAGGGGACGGGACCCGGAAGAGCTCCCTCCGATAGGTAACGGCAGTCAGAGACTTGGTTTACCCTGTTGTCAGCGTCTGCGTCATTACTGAGTGAGTACTCGACTAACCCCTGCACTGCATCCCCGCATCACCATCCAGAGTCCCAGGGCCTACCCCTACCCGTGGAGGGTAACGTCATCTAGCTGCCCCACTCCATCACCCCGGGTACTCCCAATGGCAGCGGCAGTACTCCCAATTACCGTACACCACGGGTAGCATAACGAACTATACCAAATCCCCTGTATATACTCCCTTTTTCATTTGAGTGTGGCCCCTAGCCCCTGAGTCCGGAGACCCTTGAGCCACGAATAAACACCACCCCTGGATCCGAGCGGTTCGATCCGCTGCAGGGGCTGCACACTAGCACCAAGTCTATCCAGGGAGCTCTCTTTAAAAGTTGCCATAGTTTGAGTATAGCTCCTTGCAACATATATTGGCCAATGGGATAAGTAAATGACCACGTAACACATGGACAACCCAAAGTCACGAAAGTGAGAACTTCTGCTGTGAGAGTAGTGGTCTTGTTTCCCCTGTGACATTTATATTTTCTAATAACCCTTTGAAGAACTTAAAGAAAATGAAAGTAATATATGCCGCGTAAAAAAATATTTCACATAAAAAAGCATGTTAGAAAAATTCTCATATAACAGTTCCTTATTTGTATATTATCTTAATATAATTAAGGATTAGCAGACATGAAGACCACTTACAACACTTAATTTTCTCTGGAAAACTAATTATGTTTAAGCCTCATTATGTTTCTCTCTTCTTGGAAATTTAACAGCTTTGAAATCAAGCCTAGATGTGTGAGAATTGTATTGTTTAAGTAAAAAGGGACAGAGCCTAATCAAATTATCTATAATTAAGTAATAATTATTCTAAGAGTAAAACATAATAATTGCTTAGATCCAGAAACTATATTTACTAATTTCAATACACCATGGTTGACATCTTAAATAGGATAAATGGTATAAGACTCTGCTGGCCTATTGATGCCTATAACATTGCCTATTCAATGCTGTGACATTATATAATATAGGGTTTTGCTTGGCAGCTCTAGTAATAAACAAAGTAATAAACAAATCTCCCTTCATTTCGCCAGATATCTCAATTTTTCAACTTGTGCCACAGAGAAGGAATTACTGTACTTTAATACCATTTTAGGGCTCATGCGCATGTTGCGTCCTGGCCAGTGCAGAAATAAATGCACCCTCTGGCAGACGTGACGCTGCGTGTTGACAAAAAGAATGTATCCAAAACGCATGTATTTTGGATGCATTTTGCATGCATTTTACATGCGTTTTGGATGCATTTTTGTCAGTGCGATCCCCCAGCTGTGCTACATGCCCGCTGACAGCAGACACAGACAGAGCCGGGCATCAGAATGAACTCGGATGAACTTCACCTGACTTCATTGTCATCCCGCGGCTCTGTGTCTGTGTGCTGTCATGAACTGAGATGAACCTCTGAGGTCAGTGCTAGGGCAAAGGAGTCCGCAGCAGTGACGTCAGAGCTTCACCCGATTTCACTCACATTGCGCGGCTCTCTCTCTGTGTCACAGCCTGATTTGCGGTCACACGTGAAGGACTCACCTGTGATCGCAAATCCCCTAAGTGACTGCAGTGAGCCGCACGATCAGCTGTGCTTTCACTCAGGTTACTCGCAGCCACAGCTGCAGTCCTCCACCTGAGAGCAGTGGCCACGAGTAACCTCAGTGACAGCACAGCTGATCTCGCGACTCACTTCAGTTGCTGCATGGAGCTCACAGGAGCGGCGGTGTTCTACTGCAGCTCCTGTCAGCTTCCGATGTAGCAGAGCTGAAAGCGTCGTCGGACCTTGCGTGGATTACGTCGGACCTGGAGGTGCTTTTGAGGGGTTAATAAAGTGGTGAAAGAGGGTGTTTTTTTTGTCTTTCATTACAAATAAAGGATTTTTTGGATGTGTGTGTTTATTTTCTTTAACTTACAAGTTAATCATGGAAGGTATCTCGGGGAGACCCCTGCCATGATTAACCTAGGCCTTAGTGACAGCTATGGGCTGCTGCCATTAACTCGTTATTACCCCGTTTGCCACTGCACCAGGGCAATTCAGGATGAGCCGGGTAGAGTCCTGGGACTGTCGCATCTAATGGATGCGGCAATTCCGGGTGGCTGCTGGCTGATATTGTTAGGCTGGGGGCTCCCCATAACGTGGAGCTCCCCATCCTGAGAATCAAGGGAGGAGAGAGAATCCAGCACCGATGTAGTAAAAGTATTTTCTTTATTCAAAATTCATAAAATGAAAATCTGACCAAGTGCAGAGTATAAATACGCTTAACACGTTTCGGAGAAGAACAGACTCCTTATTCATAAGCAATATAATCAGAATGAGTAGCCACGGTGATATATATACCTATATGCCCCTCATCTGAGCCGGATCTATATACATAATCCACAACATAGTGCTTACTTTATATACAACAAAAACAATACATTACAAGAGTAATAAAAATACAAACATGCAGAAATATAAAAACAATGTTAGATAAACCACATTTTCATTATAATATATACGTAATAGATCATAGCATTGATTTAATTCCACTAAATAACATGCATGTGGCTTAGAGGTCCAAAGTGCTTGCTTTAAGGCAGATTTATACCAGTCTCCCTCTCCAGAAGGTCCATTAACCCTCTCCATACCTTGGTAATTATAAGAAAAGCACAAATCCCCCATTAAATAAAATCTTACAATTATGTGATCTTAGAATCTGGCTATTTTTTCACCAAGTTCCCTCTTAGAAATACTACATAAAGTGCAATCCAATTCATACACATGGCAGGTCCAGTTGTAAAAAGCGCATGGTCATTTTTTTTTTTTTTCTTTTCCCTTTCCTTTCCAACCTTGACCACATCTGAACATGTCCCGATAGCACAATCCTCTATTTTTTATATACGTATATAGATCCAAGAAAGAAACTCATAAGGGGAAAAATGGCCAAAGATTTTTTAATATGATATTATTTTGTCATTTAATTTATCTCTGACCACAACTAACATTTATCACAAACAGGGGGAACGAATAGATCATATCTCAATATATGTTATAATTTTGAATAAAGAAAATACTTTTACTACATCGGTGCTGGATTCTCTCTCCTCCCTTGTTCCTCTTGATGGTACTGATTACTCAGCTGTGGCAGCCAAACCACTTGTTCCTTGCACCGAACCAGAGGCTGGAGATACCTGTTCTAGAGTGGTGAGCTGAACATATATTTATTTGTGTTTTTTCAGTTTTTTGGCATTTCGTGCTCCTACAATTTTTAGGACTCCTCTACTGTTTGAACTCTGGTTTATTTATGTCTATTTAGTTTTTTGAAATGGATATTTTTGAGACCAATGTGCTTATGGAGAATGAAAGCCGCTTAGTGAAGGTGGCTAGTATTTTTTCTAAAAGTAATCTGGAAAGATCCTTATCTACTGAGGCGGATAACTTGTTTTATATGTTGGATAAACTGCATAATAAAAAACTGCGGCTGTGGTGGGATGCCACCTCTCTCCAAAAATATGTGGACTGTTCCATGATACCGAGAGGTCTCATAATGAGAAAAACCCCCACAACGGTCTATAATGATGATTTTTTGACTGAATGGAATGGGTTACTGTCTGAATGTTCCTTTAAACTAATGAAGTTGATCGTCCGTGAAGAACATAAAATTATCAACGAAATGGATGAATCTATTAAAACTAATTTTGAAGCTTTAAAACAACTGGTCCCTGATGAGGACTTTGTAAAACTAACCAAAAAAATACAAATGAACATGGAAAAAGTGGAGGAGGATATTGTGGACTTTAAAAAGGCTAAATTCAACCGGGACTGTGCTGACTATAACACTGATACAGTCTACAAGTGGAAAAGAAATTATAGACCCCGCTCAATCCTAAAAAATAAATCTGTTGAGCATGGTGGCAACAGGAAAGTCAGCTTTTCATCATCTGAGGGTGAATCTGGTGATGATTTAACACCTTCTACCTCTATGGAAACCAGCTTTAATAAATCTGTCTCAACAAGTCGTCCCTCAAAAACCGCAGACAGCAGAGGGCAGGGAGGAAACACCAGAGGAAACCCGAACCAACATCGCTATCCGACCAGACAGGGTTATTGGAGAAAACCGAGGAAATCCTACAGATAAAAGAGGAGACTATTCCGGGCTCAGTGATCAATCTGTCCCCTTGAATCCTTACAGAGGCCCAATACTCACTCCTTAATAAGGGTCTAAAATTTGTCCCTACTGTTAGGGCGGAACTGTTTCAGACTATCAAAGACATTAACCGTTTTGTACGCTTATTGACGGTGAAGCGCCACTTCTTTGATGATGATTTTTCAAAAACACATTTGGTGGATTCTGATGTGAATGTTGAATGTTGAATGTTTTGTGCCTCCTCCCCCCTTAGATATGGAGATGAAAGATCAGGTAGTACTTAAATCCCTGCTGGATTTGAAACTGGAGCAGGAGGACGCACTAAATTTGCATATTAATGTACCGGTTGGGAATCTGGATTTCTATCTGGTAAATTCACGTGTCCCTGCCATGGATCAATTCCAGCAAGTAATGGAGGGGGAGATTTTGGAGACACTTGATAGGGAGACCCATTTTAAAGATAACTTGTTGGTTGTGGAGAGAGAAGCACTTGGAATTTTGAGTCTGAATACGGGCTGACGATCAGGCCCTCTGATAAAGGGGGTTCGATCGTCATCCTTGATTCAGAACTATATAAAAGGGAAATGCTATCTATGTTGCTAGATCATAACACATATAGAAAATTGGATGGAGATCCCACTGAGGCAGTTAGGTTGAAATTATCCAGGGTTATTTCTGAGAGACATGCTTGTGGCCTTTTAAATGATAAAACTAGAGATTTTCTCCTGGTGGATAGTCTGGTCTGTCCTATCATATATGGCCTGCCGAAAATACATAAGGCTGTCTTTCCCCCACCGTTGCGACCAATTGTGGCCAGTGTGGGTTCGGTGGGGGAAAGACTGTCGTTTTGGCTAGATTGTTAGATTGTCATCTACAGCCTATTGTACAGAGTGTGGTAGGAATAATAAAAGATTCAAAATCACTTTTAGCAAGTCTCAAAAATATCTCGTGGAACTCCACATCTAATTGGGTCTCTTGCGATATTGTTTCATTGTATCCGTCTATCCCACACTCCCTGTCAATTGTAGCCTTGAACTATTTTTTGAGAAAATGTAAACTGTATTCACCTGATATGAATGAATTCATTGTACAAGTATTGGAGGTTTTGCTTCAGAACAATTATTTCAAATTTGATGGACAATTTTTCCTGCAGATATGCGGTTGTCCAATAGGATCCAGTTTTTCTCCCACCTTGTCAAATATATATTTGGCATGGTGGGAGGAGAACTTTATCCATAGCCCCAATAATCCTTTTTTGGACAACATGAGATGGTACGGTAGATACCTGGACGACGTTCTCATCATTTGGGAGCGTCGTCCTAGGAATGCTGAAGTTTCCTTTCCCGACCAAGTGAATACATTTTTGGGGTACCTTAATTCAAACAATCTAAATCTAAAATTTACAGCTAATTGGGATAGTGAACAAATTTCCTTTTTGGATTTACAATTGAAGGGAGATTTGTCTTGTGGATCCATTCACACTGAACTTTTCCGCAAACCTTTCAGTGGAAATACTTTACTAAGGGTGGACAGCTGCCATCCCTTACATGTTGTAAAAAATCTGCCACTTGGTGAACCTATAAGGGTACGAAGATCAGCTTCAGATCTTGAGGCTTTTCAACAGGAAAGTACTTGTATGTATAACAGATTACGGGCACGAGGTTATAATCATAGGGACATTGAAAGAGCACAGATTGTAGCAGCGAGCAGAACACAGGAGTCCCTCTTAATAAATCGCCCTATAAAAAACTCCGGAGAAAAATCTATTAATAAAAATGGATTAGGGAACAATAAATCGGCAAATCGGCGGACCATCACCTTCTCTACCCCTTTCTCAACAGATTTTCATAAAATTACTAAATTATTAAAACGTAATTTACCCATACTTTATCAAGATGATAAATTACATAAAATTTTGGAAAATGGTATTAGATGTGTGGCAAGGAAGGGAAAGAGTATTGGAGATCACGTCTCCCCATCAGCCGTCATTGATCTAAAAAAGAAGAAAACGTGGTTGTGTTATAAGGGTATGTTCAGATGTGGCCAAACAAAGTGTAATATTTGCCGATTCGTTTTGAGGGATAACCAATTTTTTGACAATAGAAGTAAAAAATATAACATAAAAACATATATAAATTGCAGTACTGACCATGTGGTCTATATGGCATCTTGTTTGAGCTGCCATGTTTATTATATAGGCTGTACTACACGCAGTATAAAAAAAAAGAGTTGGCGAACATATATCAGCAACCACATCTGACCCCCCAAAAAAATCGCACAACCTTGGGTTTATCAAATCATTTCAGGGAGGTGCATGGAAGCGATGTGAGCTCTCTGCAAATTCAAGGGATTGAAAGGGTTAATAGACCCTATAAAGGAGGAGATTGGCAGAAACTTCTTTTTTGAAGGGAAGCATTTTGGATCCTTAAGTTGAATGCACGCTACCCTGGAGGACTTAATTACCGTTCTAATTTATTGTATATCTATTGAGTGGTAGGGTCCTTTTTCTAATATACTATAATTATGGAGAGATTATGTTAGTTTAGATCTTAGCATATAATGGAATATTGGAATTTTTCCCTCCTTTTCCTTTCATTAATTTCCACATAAAATACATAACATTTACATAAATTTATAAAAAACAATAATAAAAATTAATAAAATTACATATTATATAAAATAAGAGGGAGTAAGAGATTTATTAGTGGTACATCACCTCATCTACCCCCTCCCCCCACTCCGATATAATTATAACATATATTGAGATATGATCTATTCATTCCCCCTGTTTGTGATAAATGTTAGTTGTGGTCAGAGATAAATTAAATGACAAAATAATATCATATTAAAAAATCTTTGGGGATTTTTCCCCTTATGAGTTTCTTTCTTGGATCTATATACGTATATATAAAATAGAGGATTGTGCTATCGGGACATGTTCAGATGTGGTCAAGGTTGGAAAGGAAAGGGAAAAGAAAAGAAAAAAAAAAAAAATGACCATGCGCTTTTTACAACTGGACCTGCCATGTGTATGAATTGGATTGCACTTTATGTAGTATTTCTAAGAGGGAACTTGGTGAAAAAATAGCCACATTCTAAGATCACATAATTGTAAGATTTTATGTAATGGGGGATTTGTGCTTTTCTTATAATTACCAAGGTATGGAGAGGGTTAATGGACCTTCTGGAGAGGGAGACTGGTATAAATCTGCCTTAGGCCTGCGACACACATCCGTGCCGCCGGCACGTGTTTGTCATTTTTTACACGTACCGGCGGCACGAAGACACGTTAAGCAATGCTACCCTATTGTTGCAGGCACACACACGTAAAACCACACGGAACGTGTGTCCGTGTGCGTTTCTACGTGTGTGCGTTTTTCAAAGCGCTGACATGTCAGTGTTTTCTCCGGCAGTACGGGTGTCACACGGCCTGCACCCGTACCACATGGGTGTAGTGTGGATGCGGTCCCGTGTGACACGCACCGGAGAAAACACACGTGTCAGTGAAAAAAAAACAAAAACATTAACTCACCTTCTCCAGCCCTCCTGTCTCAGCCGCTGCTGCCTCTTGCTGCCGACCGCCGCTCATTATTCTCATTTAATATTCACTTCACTGCCTGGCAGCAGCAGCAGCGGGGAGACGGGAGCGCTGGAGACTGAGGATCAGCACCACAGACAGCAGCGCGGACAGCAGGAAGGACCAGGTGAGTATGTAAATTACCGGTTCTACGTGTGCTATCGCGGATAGCACACGTAGAACACACGTGTCACGCACGTACCAGAGACACGTACTTACCTGCACGCAACACGCAGGGGAAATATGTGTCTCTCGGCACGTGCGTGATTTTCACGTGAGTGTGGCAGAGGCCTTAAAGCAAGCACTTTGGACATCTAGGCCGCATGCATGTTATAAAGTGGAATTAAATCAATGCTATGATCTATTACGTATATATTATAATGAAAATGTGGTTTATCTAACATTGTTTTTATATTTCTGCATGTTTGTATTTGTATTACTCTTGTAATGTATTGTTTTTGTATATAAAGTAAGCACTATTTTGTGGCTTATGTATATAGATCCGGCTCAGATGAGGGGCGTATAGGTATATATATCACCGTGGCTAATCATTCTGATTATATTGATTATGAATAAGAAGGCTGTTCTTCTCCGAAACGCGTTAAGCGTATTTATACTCTGCACTTGGTCAGATTTTCATTTTATGAATTTTGAATAAAGAAAATACTTATACTACATCGGTGCTGGATTCTCTCTCCTCCCTTGTTCCTCTTGATGGTACTGATTACTCAGCTGTGGCAGCCAAACCACTTGTTCCTTGCACCAGACCAGAGGCTGGAGATACCTGCTCTAGAGTGGTGAGCTGAACATATATTTATTTGTGTCCATCCTGAGAATACCAGCCTTCAGCCGTGTGGCTTTACCCTGGCTGGTATCCAAATTGGGGGGACCGCACGTCGTTTTTTTTTAATAATTTATTTATTATTTTTACTGTTCGATAGAGACACGCCCACCGGCGGCTGTGATTGGTTGCAGTGAGACAGCTGTCACTCAGCGTGGGGGCGTGTCTGACTGCAATCAATCATAGGCGCCAGTGGGCGGGGGAAGCAGGGAATACGAGATGGATTAATGTGCGGACGACATTTTCAAAAGAGGAGAAGCCGCCACAGTGTGAACGCCGTGCAGCACAGCGCCGGTGATCGTGGATTGGTGAGTATGAGGGAGGGTGGGAGGGAGAGACCGACATGGACAGAGAGAGAGATAGAGACATAGAGATAGAGAGAGACCAACCGACAGACCGACCAACAGAGAGAGAAAGACATGCGTTTATTATGTTAAAAAAAAACATGCGGATCGCAACAAAAATGCAGTGCAAACGCACTGCTTAGCATTTCGGTAGCATTTTTCTACAACTCATTGATTTCAATGGGTGTAGAACGCTGCCAAAACACTCAAAAGAAGTGACATGCTGCTTTTCTAAATGCAGAGATTTTGTCAAATTTTTGACAATCAAAACGCTGTGTTTAAAAAAGCATCGTGCGCACAGATTTTGCATGATTCTCATAGACTTTGCTGGGGAACCAGAACGCATTTTGGCAATGTTACGCTGCTGCTCAAAACACTGCAGAAACGCAAAAAAATGAGCAACGTGCACATGAGCCCTTATTGTGGGGGACATGGGGCAACGACGCAGCACTTCTACAGTATTTAATTCTTGGGATTTTTGGTGCTGCTAAATTCCTGGCTCCTTACTGTGAGTCCTGATAAGGGCTGTCTTTTATTGAAACCCCTGAACCCAGGGCAAAAATTCAGCTTAGCGCTTAACAACCCCCCTTAAGAGGTTGAATAGTCATCATATGAATGCTCATATGTGATTTGGTTACTTACAGTCACGTGCCAACTAGCTGCTCTTCATAATCCTGTCAATGTTCAATGAAAAAACTGAACCCCCTAGTTCATTGAGAGAAGCAGGTAGAAATGCAGGTAGAAATGCCAATGGTCTTGTGACCGTAAGTATGAAAATTGCATATGAGTTGTCATGATGGCTGCAGAACTGAATCCAGACAGTGACTATATTACATGCTGAACATGTTAGGATTGGAGGCGGCATGATGGCAAGCAGCCTTGCAGCGCTGGGGTCCTGGGTTCAAATCCCACCAAGGACACCATCTGCAAGGATTTTGTATGTTCTCCCCTTGTTTGCGTGGGTTTCCTCCCACACTCCAAAGACATACTGATAGGGAATGTAGATTGTGAGCCCCAGTGGGGATGCATCTTGTATGTAAAGTGCTGTGGAATTAACAGCGCTATATAAATGAATAAATATAATAAATAATATAATATTATTGTAGCGTCCACAGAGCCTTAGGGTACTCGTCACCGGGCCAGTGGTTCCTTGGGGTAGCTGTGACTAGCCTGACCCAGCTCTGTGACCCCGTCGACTACATGAAAAACAGAAACAGTAAACAGACGTGTCCAATACAGATGGGAATGGAAGGAGGGTGACGGGCCCCTGGGAAGCATGTCACCGGTTGCACCAGTGACTGGGGTCTCGGCCTCCTCTGCCGCCAACCCTTCCTGCGACTAGTCCTCTCCCAGGGTCAGTACTGAATCGGGAATGGGAATGCTTCGCAGCGCCACCCACGGTATGCGGCCAGGAACTAGCCGCCGCTGCACAGTCTCTCTCCAGGGCAGATGTTATGTGCAGCCGGGATGGTATTGCTCCCCACGGGCAGAGCAGAGTACCCCGGGAAGTTAATAAGAACAGGGGCGGCAGCCAACGGGACCACCGGAGCGCAGGACAGCGGCAGTTACACACAGAGTCACCAGGTGCGGGTTCCAGTCACTATATTTACTGGCTCAGGTGGTATCGCACCCCGGGTGCTGGTCCTCACCATCAGAAACTCTGGTCGCTTCCCGGGTAGGTCAGAGGCTGGATCCGGTTTGGTAATCTGTGGCCTTTCTCCTCCATGCACAACTCTGTACTCTTCCCCGGTCTCAGTCCGCACGGCCGGCAGCCTGGGCCTCTCGTGGGTCGGACCTCTATCCCCCTCTCTCAGGCTCCCTCTCTGCTGCTGCACCTCGGCCACCAACACTAAAGGTCCAGTCACACTAAGCAACTTACCAGCGATCCCAACAACGATAGGGATCGCTGGTAAGTTGCTAGGAGGTTGCTGGTGAGATGTCACACTGCGACGCTCCAGCGATCCCACCAGCAACCTGACCTGGCAGGGATCGCTGGAGCGTGGCTACACGAGTTGCTGGTGAGCTCACCAGCAACCAGTGACCAGCCCCCAGCGCCGCGTGGAAGATGCTGCGCTTGGTAACTAAGGTAAATATCGGGTAACCAACCCAATATTTACCTTGGTTACCAGCGCACGGAGCTACATGTGCAGAGAGCAGGGAGCAGCGCACACTGAGCGCTGGCTCCCTGCTCTCCTAGTTACAGCACACATCGGGTTAATTACCCGATGTGTGCTGCAGCTACATGTGCACAGAGCAGGGAGCAGCGCACAATGCTTAGCGCTGGCTCCTTGCTCTCCTAGCTACAGCACACATCGGGTTAATTAACCCGATGTGTCCTGCAGCTACATGTGCACAGAGCAGGAGCCGGCACTGACGGTGAGAGCGGCGGAGGCTGGTAACGAAGGTAAATATCGGGTAACCAAGGACAGGGCTTCTTGGTTACCTGATGTTTACTGTGGTTACCAGCCTCCGCAGAAGCCGGCTCCTGCTGCCTGCACATTTAGTTGTTGCTGTCTCGCTGTCACACACAGCGATGTGTGCTTCACAGCAGGACAGCAACAACTAAAAAATGGCCCAGGACATTCAGCAACAACCAACGACCTCACAGCAGGGGCCAGGTTGTTGCTGGATGTCACACACAGCAACATCGCTAGCAACGTCACAAAAGTTGTTCGTTAGCAGCGATGTTGCTAGCGATGTTGCTTAGTGTGACGGGGCCTTTAGGCTCTGTACCTCTTTTGTGCCCAGTCCCATCTCTCTGACGACTGCTCCCTTTTAGTCCACGATTACAGGTGCTAGGTCTCGTCTCTCTAGATGTTACTGGCCCCCGGCTTGGTGGAGCTGTCTGTTCGGTGTTACATCCAGACAGCTCTGTTCTGCCTCCCTGAAGACCTGACAGCCTTCAGGGAGCTGCACCACTGTGCGTCTGCTCTGTCTCGTGTCCAAGCTTATTCTGAGGTAAAGTGAAACTGTTTTCTACTTCTAACTGCTCAATCCCCCACTTATGCAAGATGCTATAGCAACCTGGGTCTGCTAAGAATTGGCTGAGTCACTTCCTGTGTCTGTAGAAACATTATTAACCCATTCCTAGTGACTGCTTCTCCCTGCTGTATGGTGGTGTGAGGTGTGCGTAGAACTTACTAGATTAGCATCTGACCTGCCAGGGAAGGATATAATGATATACCTTGTAGCGACCAGTCTCAGGGGCGCTACATTATAATATTATTAATTTGGGATGCTATCGTTCTTTATTTTATAATTAAAGGGCACTGCCCACTTTCAGGATTTTACCATACAAGCAGCAAGAGTGGATGGTCATGTAAGTACAATTATGCAATTTCCCTACTTCCAGCCGTAGTCCGACTAGACATGTCCGGTTCCACGCAAGTCACTTGTATTGAGCAAGGCCATGCACTGCATGTGTGCAAATTGCATACTTTCATGACACCCTGCACTCAACACCAGCACCAGGTAATACTAATAGTGTACAGTGCATGTGTTATAAGAATCCAGGAATGTGCAGTCACCTAGAATGACTGCAGACTTTCATTACAAACCTACACAACCCCTTTAATGCTCCTAACATAAATAAAAACATAGCAACCCTTAACTTGACAGACAGCACAACACTTTATTAACATAGCCATAACAGCACAATAATATATCACCAGAACCACCAGCAGTACAAAAATACACTGATGAGCAAAAAAGGGTAACAATGTTTTGAACTTTTGACTTTCAGACTGCATATCTCACCATCCACTATAGTTTCAAACATGACACTACCATCAATTTATATACAATCATCTTGGCTATCTCATGCATACATTTGACTTGCAACTATTTAGCATATGATTAGTTATGCAGATTCTTGTCATGTCACTGTATTGTTACTGTTTTGCCCCTTGTGGTGGAAAAATATTTTTTTTCAGTATGCTACAAATTACCACCTGTTCTCTCAATCTTTAATAGCTCAGTGTGTCATTAGGTTGTTAAAAAGTTGCAATTCAAATTTATGTATCAGATAGCTAAATTATTGTCTATAAAATGAAGGTCATCTCACGTTCGAAGGTGTAGGGAATGGTGAGATATGGAGCCTGAAATTAAAAATTTCAAAACATTGTTTCCCTTTGCCTTTGATAGTACAGCATTAGATCCCCCATTAGTACAGATACACAGCATCACAACCCCCATAGGTACATCACCAGAACCACCAGCAGCACAAAAATATATCACTAACACCCCCAATCAGTACATAAATAATCACCAGAATCACCATCAGTACAGAAATATATCATTATAACCACAATCAGTATAGAAATACTGTACATTACCATAACTGACATCGCATGAATAAATCACCAGAACCACCATCAATACATGAATTCATCATTAGAACCACCATCATTACATGAATAAATCACCAGAACAACCATCATTACATAAATACATAATCAGAAACACCATCAGTACATGAATACTTTACCAGGATCACAATTATACACAAATAATTCACTAGAACCACCACCAGTACATGAATTTATCACCTGAACCACCATCAGTACATCAATACATTACCAGGACCACCATCAGTACCTGGCACATCAATTGTAAAGTCATGTCAGCCCCATATACCTTTGGATCGCATGAGCAAACAACTGCCAGTATGTCCTTAAAATAGTAAGGAGTTACCAGGAGGTTTTTTTTATCATGCATCATCAGACTGCAGATCATACAGGAACTACAGTATTGACAAGAAATAGTAAGTATCACAAATAAACATTTACATCCAGGTACATTATAGGTAACATCTTCTCTGATTGGAGTCGTTCTCTTTCTTTTCTTCTTCATCTTGTCCATACGCCATGAGGATTTTTCCCATCCACAACTCATCTTTGCAGATTTCCATATTCTCCAGCCTGGGCACGAAATATGATACACTGTCCACACTGTGCCCCTTCTTCATACTATCCCTCCCTATACTGCCCAATAACTATACTGTGCCTCTTCATTACACTCCCCCTCTTCAGCATACTGTACCCCCCATACTACCCCTTTTCTATACCGCCACCCTCCTACCCTTCTAAGTCTCTAATCTGTGCCCCCTCACATGATTCTCCCACATATGGAAGCCAGAATGAGGCTCCCATAGAGTTGTATTGTTTTGTGACCTCCATGAAACACTGGAGCTGCAGACAGGTCACGAATCACCAGAGACCGCCAAGAGAGACACTGTAAACAGATGAAGATGGTGGCAGGTGAGTATAAGACAGAGGTCAAAAGGACTTACATTTAAAGCACCACTCCAGCAGTGAAATAAAAAAACAAAATGCTGGAATGGTGATTTGTAAAGTTAACTTTGGTTGAAAGCTGTCACAGGGTCCTTCTCCCATATCACACAATCAACAGAATGAGAGATGGATGAACAATCCAAAGAACATTTATTCCAAGCAAAATCAGATGGTCCATAAAATAATCCACCATACAGAGGGTAAAATAGTCCAGAAACACGGATATAATCCAGTAAGCGATAAATGACCAGGTCTCTCTGGGGAGCCTCAGCTTCTCCCACAGAGGATGAATCTTCCTGCTTCTCTCTTGAAGTTCTCAGACAGACTGAATAATCCCCCAGGTAGAGAGTTTGGTTGGATTCCAGGCCCCCCTCCCCCAGACCTAGGGACAGAAAAACACTTTTGGGGGAGAGTCCCAGTATTTGGAGAGCTGAAGAGTAAACAATGGACAGTCAAGAAATGGGGGTTTAAAAAAAAGAAAGCAAATGGTAACTGAGCTAAGTTAATTAACTTGCAGACAAGATAAGGAATACACAGAATGAATGGGCAAGGCTGCTAAAAAATGAACATAGACAAAATGATACATAACCCCCCTATATCACACCATCACAAAAGCTATAAGAACACTGCCTACATTTGGGTTGGTGTAGCCATAGACTGGTCAGAGTGCTCCAGCTGACTCCTGTGTACTGATAAAGGTACCTACAATGGACACATGAGCATCAAAATCAGAACAAGGAACAATGTATGAATGTGGCATGTGCTCATGAATTTCATTCTCTTTTACATCATGTGGACAGTCAGGTGCATGTGCATCGCTTACCTAGCAGAAGACATTTCACCAGGATGAAGACAATTTGACAGAAGCTGTGTAATGTTCAGGACAATGTTCTGTTAGGAAACCATAGGGCTAGGTATTCATGTGGATCTTACTACTTTTACATCTAACACCTATCTAAACATTAATGCCAATCAAGTACTTCCATTTATGGCAAGAGTGTGTGTGTGTGTGTGTGTGTGTGTGTGTGTGTGTGTGTGTGTGTGTGTGTGTGTGCGTGCGTGCGTGCGTGAGTGCGTATGTCCGGGATTGGAATCTGCACCGCTGCAGCTACAGCCACAAAATTTCGCACACTCACACATCTGGACCCTGGGAGCATCATAGGCTATGTTGTGAGGCGAAATTTTAACCCCGCGCGTTCCAATTTACCAATCAATTTTGCCACTATCTACATAATGGGGTAAAAGTGAAACGAAAAGTGTTGGAGGCAAATTGACAGCTGCCAGATGTGAACAAGGGAGACTTAAAGAATGAGAGCGATGGCGTCAAAGAGTATATACCGTACAGTTGCTAAGGTGGGGCCCCGACATGGGATACTCACCACACTCGGCGATATGAACACGCACACAAAATGTGCCACACACTACCACGTGTGGTACTGAACACATATATCACCCTCAGCACACATTTCACCACACATACACCAACCTCGCAACATATTCGCTCTAAGGCCTTGTGCGCACACGCGCTTTTACTCGCGGTTTTACCCGTGGTTTTGCTGCAGAAATTTCTTGAGAAATGTTTGTAACCTTTCTGCAGACATTTCCCAGCAAAACCTATGGGAAAAAAAATAGCTGTGGGCACACTGCGTTTTTTTTCTCAAGAACATTCTTTCTGCAGAATTTCTTGAGAATATTTCTTGAGAAAATGTGCATGTCACTTCTTTTCCGCAGGTACCTGCGGTATACCCCCCGGTATTTCACTCCATTCACTGTAATGAAATCGCGAAATACCGCAGGTATACCGCAGATATACCGCAGGTAGCAAATTCTGTGCGGTATACCCTCGGTATAGCCGTGGTTTAGGACAGGAAGAGGAAGCGGAGCATAGAGTAAACACACACATATCACACTCGCACACAGACACAGACATATAGAATACACATAGAAATCAAACGGACATATAAAAATAAAAAAACGCGGGCTCTGCTGTATTTTTACCATCCAGCCGAAGTAAACACACAGCGGTGGCCCGGTATTCTCAGGCTGGGGAGGGCAAGGGCCAGGATTAAGGCCCCCCCTTTCCCGCAGCCGAGAATATCAGCCCCCAGCTGCCCCGGGACTGTAGCATCCATTATGCAACAGTCCCGGAGTGTCCCCAGCTCTTCCAGATTGCCGTGATGCGGTGGCAATCCAGGTAATAAGGAGTTAAATGGCAGCCTATCGCTGCCATTTAAGTCCAGGCTTAATCATGGCAGCGTCTATGAGACAGCTTTCATGATTAACCTGTAAGTAATGTGAAAAAACACACAGCACGAAAAAATCTTTATTTTAAATAAAATAACAAAAAAGCCCCTCTTTCACCCCTTTATTACACCCTCCAAACACACAGCTCCGGCGTAATCCACGGAAGTCCCACAATGCTTGCATCCAGCCGCGTCTGACAAACTACTGAATACAGCCTCATAACGAGCCTGCAGAGGTAACCACAGGTCATTTCTCACAGTCGGTAATGTGAACAACACATTACCGCTCGGGAGAACTGCAGTGATCTGTCCTCTATCTATTGATTATCTATCCATTTATCTATGCATCAATCTATCCCTCTATCTATCTATGTATCTATCTATCCATTATCTATCTATGTATCTATCTATCTATGTATCTATGTATCTATCCTTCTATCTATTTATCTATCTATCCATCTATCTCAGAAGGAAATTACTTTTTTTTTGATGTTCAATGTGCTTTATTGCATTGAATGCATTAAAACACATGTACCAACCTGCGGAAGAACCGCACCAAAACCGCACCGAAACCGCACGAAAACCACAACAAAACGCATGCGGATTTTGGTGCGGTTTTACCGCGGTTTTTACCGCGGGTGCGGGATTCTTTCAGAGGGTCAGTTTTTTCTTAAGAAAATGGCACTTTCTAGTGCGCACATAGCCTTTAACACACAGAAGTCTGGTATATATACCACCCTCAGCACACATTTCACCACACATACATCAACCTCACCACATAATCATCCTAAAACACACCCAAGTCTGGTACATATACCACCCTCAGCACACATTTCACCACACATACATCAACCTCGCCACATAATCGTCCTAAAACACACACAAGTCTGGTATTATAATTCAAAAATAAAAATCTGATTAATAAGCAGCCAAACTACAAGATCAACAAGTGTACTACATAGGAAATACGGCAGCTGTCAGTCACATGACCTGTCTATTATGTGTATGTGTGAGCTAATATATACTGTCAGGGGGGAGGGCTTTCTGTTGCCTGGGGATTTATCAGGCTGCCAATAGAAACCAATAACAACTCAGCTTCTATTTTGCTAGAGTTAATTAATCTGATTGGTTAATATAGGCAACAAAGGACATTTTCAGTATGACAAAGCTTGTGTGAGGTAATAGGATGTCAGTTAGGGTGTGTTGGTGGAAAGGCTGAGGTCAGTCACATTACCTCTATGTGAGAGGATATAGAAACTGTCAGTTACAAGCTATTTTTACCACAATAATGCCCTATAAGAAAAAGAATTCCTTGGCACGAATGTCAGCTGACGCGAAAAGAAAAGCTGCATTACGGGCCAATGAAAAATGTGAAGACCAAGAAACAAAGCTGACACACATGAGAACAGCAGCTACTTCCTCAAGAGCCAATGAACTTTCTGAGGAGAGGGAAGCGAGGCTTGCAGACAAGAGAACAAGAGCTGCTTCCTCAAGGACCAATGAACTTTCTGAGGAGAGGGAAGCGAGGCTTGCAGATATGAAAATGAGCTGCTTCCTCAAGAGGCAATGAACTTTCTGAGGAGAGGGAAGCGAGGCTTGCAGACAAGAGAAAAAGAGCTGCTTCCTCAAGGACCAATGAACTTTCTGAGGAGAGGGAAGCGAGGCTTGCAGATAAGAGAAGAAGAGCTGCTTCCTCAAGGGCCAATGAGTCATCTCAGCAGAGAGAAGGCCGACTTGCCACTAAGAGAATTGCTATTTCTTCCACCAAGGCACAGGAAATGCTTGGAGATTTGAAACATGCTGCCTTTTGTTACCAGTCAGACATAAACTATCAGGATCATCCTAAAGTTCAGATAGGAAAAATGGATGTGGTCTGCATGTACTGCAGTGCCGTGAAATGGAAAGATGAACCGCCAGGTTTATGCTGTGCAAATGGCAAGATAAAACTTCCACCTCTCCTGTCACCACCAGATCCCCTAAAATCTCTGATTACAGGTACCAGTACAATATCAAAGCATTTCTTGGACAACATTAGGAAGTACAACTCCTGCTTCCAAATGACATCATTTGGTGTAACAAAAGAAATGTTAAAAACAGGATTTATGCCGACATTTAAAGTTCAAGGACAGGTTTACCACTCAATTGGGTCACTGCTTCCATTACAAGGAGAAGAACCGCAGTTCCTTCACTCCAACAATCCATATGTTCAACTTTTCAAGACTGCACTTGAATGCATGTCAAATGACGATTACAATGTTGTCATTTCGAGCTGACAAAACACCACAAGGTGAACTTCAGCGACGTTTCAATGCTCCCACATTTGATGTAGCCATCTTGATTGTAGGTAATGATTTTCAAAGACGTGACATTGTGCTTCAGTAAAGGAACACTAGTTTACAAGAGTAGCAGAAACTCACAGGTCCTATGATGCTCTGCAATATCCAATCATCTTTTGGCAGGGACAGGATGGCTATCACTTTGGAATACCTCAGACAGATCCTACAACAGGCAACCCTTCAGGAAAAAAAAGTGTCTGCCATGGACTTCTATGCATATAGGATCATGACAAAATTTGCAGAGGAAAATCTTTGCCTTTTAATAATTACATTATGCCACAAACATAGTACATATAATAAATAATTTTTCGTGCAGTGATAAGTGAAGAGGAAAGGTAGGAAAAATCATTTACACCCTACACTTTCCCTTCCTAAGATATGGGGGTCGGCGTCCTAATCATGATTGACGCCCCTGTTCAGCTTTGACTAATACCTATGTCGTCTCTTCCCTGTCCTGTGATCCCAGTGCTCCTATTTGGCAGTGGGTAAAGGTGTATCACCAAAAAAGGAAAGCCCACAGGAGATAGAATGTGCACTGTCTTAGAGAATACATTAGTCAGCAAATTTCTATCGTCATCTGAATTGGGATAGGGTAGTCCTAGACTAGTCAACTAACATTTTAAATAGTCATCTATCTGTATCAATTAATTAAAAACAATTCAAAGATTGCTATAATTAATCCAAGAATCGCCCTACGTGTTTCAATTGCAGTTCAGGTGCGGTCCCACCTATTTTTGATAACCAGCACAGGTAAAGCAGACAGCTGGGGGCTGGTATCATCAGGCTCGGAAGGCCCATGGGGTTAATTGGCCCCTCCTAGCCTTAAAATAGCAGCCCACAGCCACCCCAGAAATGGTGCATCTGTGGCACCCCTGACCTGGTCAGGCACCACTGAGTACTGCACCCATGCTGGGGGCAGTGCAATACAGGTAATCCAGAAGGCTGACCGAGGTGTGACTACACAGGCGCATAGTAATCAGGTCTCACACATGTACCTTTGGGAGGACTCCTGAGAACTTCCAGGAGGGGGCGTAGCCTCCATGTCCACTCAAGGGGTGTGGTAGAGAGCCTGGTTGCTAGGTGGCGTAGGCAGGCACAAGTGGGGAAAGGAAGGAAAGAGGAGTGAGCTGAGTCAGTCAGTGAAGGAGTGTCAAGGGAGGAGGCAGTTAGTGAGAAGACAACGGAGAGAGAAGATGTGCAGGTCCCATGAGTGAGCCGGTTTAGTGCGCAGCTCAGGAAGAGCAGAAGGAGACCCTGGAGCTGTTGCAGTCTAACAGCGTCCACGCAGTGACTACTGACGGGGGAGACCGGTCACCTGGTAGTGCCGCCCGAAATCCACCCAAAGCTAGAGAGAGCAACGGGGTGACAAAGTAAGGGGACTGCCAGGGAGTACCAGGCCCAAACGGGTAAAAGGTCCCGGTGCAGAGATAGATCCACCTTTCTTCTGCCAAACCTGCCTGAGGGGGCACTTCAAACCCCTAAGACAACACCACAGAGTCCGCAGCCATGTAGCAGAGTGAGGGCCCATAGCTCACAGGAGGCAAGCAGCCGGAGTGACCTGGTCCAGGCTACAAGCAAACGGGCCGAAACGAGGGGAGCAGTAACTTCCCTGGGTGACCCCCGTAGGGACTGCAAGTCGGGGTTACCACAAACCACCAAAGGGCTAAGGAAGGCGAGTCAGTAGCCCCCCTCACCAGTCAGCCGGAAGGACACCTGGTTCCAGCCTGGTTCATCCCAGCTACGCCCGGGTTACTCACCCTGCCACCATCAGTGAGTAAAACCCCTGAAAGACATTCTGCTTGTGTGTGTGTCATTCTGCGACTTGTGGTTCCACACTCCTACGCAGGGCCCTGGGGCTTGCCTCACTCTCAGGAGGCTATTACAACTGACTGCACCCACCATCAGCCCCAGGCATCCCTTAATCTGCAGTGGCGGTCCCCATTGACCGCAATTCTGAGAGTGGCGTCACGACAATCCCAAGAAGGTTCCCTACCTGTGACCAGAACCGTCCCATCACGTGGAGTCCTTAAAGGTAATGCACCGCTACACCGCACCTGTGGGGCTTTACACATCCATTAGATGTGTTGCGGGCGGGGGAACAGACCGTGGCAGGGGGCTGCTCGAGATGTTCGGATCCGGGGTCGTTGCGGTGGCTCGAGGGGAAGTCGGACCCGGGCCTGAGCACCCGTCTGTCGACCGCAAGTGAAAAAGTGGTATTATATATATAGGGGAGGTTTTCAGTGACGCCACCCGTGGTATGCGGTGATTTTGGTGGCACCGCCGATGCCGCTGAAGGTGGTGCCTGGGGCTGATGGAGTGGGGCAGCTGGATGTTATCCCCTCCACGGGTAGGGGAGGTGTTGTCCCGAGACCCCGGTACATGCGATGGTGTGACAGAGTGCAGTCTGCAGGGTTGGACAAGATGGTGCTGGTATAATCACAGTTCTGAAATAACTTGACAGAAAGTTCAGTTGGTAAACCAAATTGCCAGTAGTCTCCAGAGGGTGTGTTCGGATCCCGCACACCGGTACTGTGGAACAGGGGCCCTTCCACCTGCACTTTATGTTTGAGCCCTTTGTACTAACTACCCCGTGGGAAAAGAGAAAGTCTGCTCCCGGTGTTACTGTCTTTTGGCAGCTGTGGCCCATGAGAACTGACCCGTGGGATCTTAGCAGGCAATTGCGGAGCTCTATCCCACTCGTTGGGCTTCCGTCTCGCTCTATCTGGACCTCCTGTGGGACGAGACCTGAAATCTTGTCCCCGGCTGGTCAATTGGTAAGGGGCTTAAAGCTGCTCCTTGCCCTAGGGTCCAGGTACCCTGAAAGTGCACGGCTCCGGACCAGATTCCAGCTGTAGGTACTGGCGGGCTACGACCCTGCCCCAGTCCACTTAAGGTTTCCCGTGACCGGATCGCCATCGCCTGTGGCCCTGTCTAGCGACTGCCACCTAGTCAGTTGTCAAGTTGTCCGGTAGCCCAGGAGCTCCAACTCCTGACTACACTGTTCACTGTCTCTCACTCAACTGTCAAGTCTCCTCACAACTGTCAACCGTCCCCTCCTATAACACCTCAGAACCCCTAGGTGGGCGTCGCCATCCGCTTGGCCCCGCCACTGGAGTGTCCATATTGGGCTGGTGACTAGGGTTTTGATGGCTGGTGTTGTGTACCAGTATGGGGATTGTGATGGAGGACCAAAGAGGAGAGAATCCTGCACCTGGAAGAGGGGTACAGTCTTGTGTGACACCCTGATTTTGTCAGGGCGTCACACTTGCACCAATTCTAGCACTTTGCCCGGATCTTCCCGATTGTAAAGGTGCTGTAGCAATCGAGGTAATACTATTGGGGTTGATGTGATTGACATGTTAATGATATGCAAATAATTAAAATATGGAAAAAAAAAATCAAAACATCTTGTGTTTATTCAGTATTTAGAATGAGCACCACACACAGGAATACACAAACTTACATGTCTTGGCTGCTATCAATGAGATTATTAATGGTTGACTGATCAATATTCTGTGCGCCACACTTAGGAGACAAGTCTGGAGACGTTGCAGTCCGTGCTTGCACATTTAGGGCCTGCAGGCTGCTTACAGTAGCATGATCAACATATGGCCTGGCACTATCATATTAAAAAAATACCTCATGAGAAACACCGAGCTGTAAAGGGTGCTTTACATGCTGCGACATCGCTAGCGATCTCGTTAGCGATGTGACACGCCAGATCGCAGATAAGATTTGCCGAGATTGCACATACAGTGCCTACAAGTAGTATTCAACCCCCTGCAGATTTAGCAGGTTTACACATTCGGAATTAACTTGGCATTGTGACATTTGGACTGTAGATCAGCCTGGAAGTATGAAATGCACTGCAGCAAAAAAGAATGTTATTTCTTTTTTTATTTTTTTTTTAAAATTGTGAAAAGTTTATTCAGAGGGTCATTTATTATTCAACCCCTCAAACCCCAAGAATTCTGTTTGGTTCCCCTAAAGTATTAAGAAGTATTTCAGGCACAAAGAACAATGAGCTTCACATGTTTGGATTAATTATCTCTTTTTCCAGCCTTTTCTGACTAATTAAGACCCTCCCCAAACTTGTGAAGAGCACTCAAACTTGGTCAACATGGGAAAGACAAAGGAGCATTCCAAGGCCATCAGAGACAAGATCATGGAGGGTCACAAGGCTGGCAAGGGGTACAAAACCCTTTCCAAGGAGTTGGGCCTACCTGTCTCCACTGTTGGGAGCATCATCCGGAAGTGGAAGGCTTATGGAACTACTGTTAGCCTTCCACGGCCTGGACAGCCTTTGAAAGTTTCCACCCGTGCCGAGGCCAGGCTTGTCCGAAGAGTCAAGGCTAACCCAAGGACAACAAGGAAGGAGCTCCGGGAAGATCTCATGGCAGTGGGGACATTGGTTTCAGTCAATACCATAAGTAACGTACTCCACCACAATGGTCTCCGTTCCAGACGAGCCCGTAAGGTACCTTTACTTTCAAAGCGTCATGTCAAGGCTCGTCTACAGTTTGCTCATGATCACTTGGAGGACTCTGAGACAGACTGGTTCAAGGTTCTCTGGTCTGATGAGACCAAGATCGAGATCTTTGGTGCCAACTGTGGAGACACGGGGCTCAGTGGGTGCTCTCGTCCACTAAAACCCGCCGCCTTTAGAAAGAAAACGTGGCTCAGGGCTCATCCCAACTGAACGCCGGCCTCCTTAACCGTGGGCGTAACACTACTCAGACAACACAGGGTGAGAGAACCACAATAATAGACTTTATTGGATCCCCAAACAATTAACGGCACATAACACATAACCAGCAAAACACACAAATGTAACAGGCAACAGAGTCTCACCCTTCCGCTGGCTCACCAGGGATTTATAATGTCCTTGCCTCAGAGGTTCCAGGGCTATTTACTCAAATCCAGCAGCACCCCGCTTTTGGCGGGCACCCACCGAGAAAGGAATAATGCCAGATTTAGGAAGCTGGCTGAGGTCTGCAAAGTTTGTTCCAGGTGACTGAACTGTCCCAACCTGAGTGTCCACCTTAGGTAGTCCTGGTATGATGTTACAATCCTGGCAGCCGGAGTCGAAATCCCTAGGCTGTGGATATGGTCTCCAACCGGAACCGGAGCCCCTAGATTGAAGCCATAAGATATCCTGATCCTCTAGTCAGCTCCAAAGAGCTTAGACTGGATCCATCAGCATCCATCAACCTTCATCAACCACCTGGTGGCTTAAAGAAGTCCCTTTTTATAGCCACAGCCTTCCACTTAGATACACTGCGTCATCATCGATTGGTTGGACAAGATTGCTTCTCCCATTGGAGGAGTTTCAAGCTGCATGGATAATGTTCATTTAAATGATGTGGGTAGAAAGACTGAGGATATCTACATGGAGCCTGCAAGTCTCCGACTAGACAATGGCTACTAAGGTAATCACATTAGCAATACACAACTACAATACAATGATTACTGGAAGAGACTGGAGATACAATAGCTAAGCAAACATGACTTAGCACACATAAGAACAATAGTCTGGCTGAATGTTAAGAAACTTTAACCCATGAGAGTCCATGTCGTCACATTCCTCCCCCTTCTTAATATTAGCCAGACATGATAGGCTTCCGATCACCCTTCTCCTCTTGACGGCATTTTCCTTTTTAATGGTGAGGTCAGCAACAGAGGCTTGCATCTATACACCTCCCCCTGATTACCTCCCCCAAGTTGAGCAGCCATATTGTGGACAAGCACTAAGGTGGGGTCCATGAGTTGGGCCTGCACAAATCTCCCACTATCAATCCTTCCCCAGTCAATAGCCACAGTGTGGTTAGGCTTACTCACGGTTGTTGGCTCAGAAGTGGATGCTGGAGACTGGGAATGTGAATTATCCTTGGAAAAGATGTTAGAAAGATCCACATCAGGGTCCTGCTTGGCTTGGAAGTGGGTGATGGCTGCTTCAAACTGACTGGATAGTCCTTGTCCTAGGTCATTCTCCAAAATGACTGGTGTGAGCAGGTAATCCCCAAGCCCCACTTTCACTTCCCTTTGAGTGGTATCTGAAACAATAGGCTTGGTGGGGCCATCTATGAACCCCACTTCAACTTCCTCCTGGCTAGTCCCCGAAACAACAGGTGTGGGGAGGCTGTCCATAAACTCCATATGGACCTCTTCCTGGTCAGACCCCAAAGTAACTGGTGTGGGGACGGTGTCCATAAGCTCCACATCAGCCTTGCTCTGATTAGTCTCCACAATGACAGGTGTGGGGAGGCTGTTCACAAGTCTCACATCAACCTCTCCCTGGTCCTTTCCCGAAATAACTGGTGTGGGGACGGTATCCATAAGCTCCACATCCGCCTTGCTCTGGTCAGTCTCCACAATGTCAGGTGTGGGGAGGCTGTTCACAATCCCCACATCGATCACTTCCTGGTTGGTCCCCAAAATACCAGGTGTGGGGAGGCTGTCCACAAGCTCCACCTCGACCTCTCCCTGGTCGGTCCTTAGGTCCAGCTGCACACATGCCAAAGGAATGTCTGAGCGCTGGCCCTCAGCCAGGGAGATGGATAATTGGGAATCTGGTACAGGGTCTTCTGGGGAAACAATAACTGGGCTTACCAGAGTGATGGAAGATCCAATGTCTCGAAGTCCCTGAGCCTGTATATCACTGACCTTGACCGTCTGGACGTGGGGATGGAGGTTGGCTGGTGTACGGTGTCCGGCCTGCCGTAGGGTGTGGACTGGATAAACCACTTCCTCATCTATTGGTGTTTCTTGGGAGTAGCATTCCTCAGGTCTCGTTGGTTCATCTCGGCATATGTTGACTGGTTGGAGTGTCAGACAGGCTCCAAGCATGCGGCCTCGGTTTTGGAGACAATCTTTATCTATATGTCCATTGCGCCCACATGTATAACAGCGCCATAGATTGGGCGAGTCACAGGCCCTGTTTGTAGTCCTTTGTTTTGGCGCAGCTTCTGCTGGGTAGCGGGACCATCCTTCTCGACCGGCTGGTGTTAGCAGTACTGCAGCTGGAATCCCATAAACATATTCCAGAACATAAGCCCTCTCTTCTCTTGAGGATCTAGGCCCCAATGCATCCAACAACGCTGTGGCTTGGGCCATTTTGGACAAAGTTGATTCCTGATTGTCACTAGATCCATGATGTGGCACATAGTTTAAATCCTCTGGGTCAATATCGGCGGGATCCTCATCGTCCTCTGCATCATTCTGGGCATCCCAACGGACTAATTTCTGGATCAAGGCTGACCGAGTCTCAGTGTTCCAGTAGATAATCTTTCGCCTCTGGCACAGATCCTGTAGCATCCATTTACTGCAGCGGTCGTAACTCCTCTCTTGTCCTTGTCCCATGGCTGAGCTGGTGGGGTTGGACATGGCAGCGTCCGAAACCTGAATGCCTCCCCTATGGCCTGCTGGGTATGCTTATGTGCCTCCCTGGTTGTTGAACCCTGGACGGTGTCCACGAACACCAGTCCGCTGCAGCTCCCCTGGGTAAACCAGGCTGAGTAGTATCCCACCGCTGCCACCAATTGTGGAGACACGGGGCTCAGTGGGTGCTCTCGTCCACTAAAACCCGCCGCCTTTAGAAAGACTGCGTGGCTCAGGGCTCATCCCAACTGAACGCCGGCCTCCTTAACCGTGGGCGTAACACTACTCAGACAACACAGGGTGAGGGAACCACAATAATTAGACTTTATTGGATCCCCAAACAATTAACGGCACATAACACATAACCAGCAAAACACACAAATGTAACAGGCAACAGAGTCTCACCCTTCCGCTGGCTCACCAGGGATTTAGAATGTCCTTGCCTCAGAGGTTCCAGGGCTATTTACTCAAATCCAGCAGCACCCCGCTTTTGGCGGGCACCCACCGAGAAAGGAATAATGCCAGATTTAGGAAGCTGGCTGATGTCTGCAAAGTCTGTTCCAGGTGACTGAACTGTCCCAACCTGAGTGTCCTCCTTAGGTAGTCCTGGTATGATGTTACAATCCTGGCAGCCGGAGTCGAAATCCCTAGGCTGTGGATATGGTCTCCAACCGGAACCGGAGTCCCTAGATTGAAGCCATAAGATATCCTGATCCTCTAGTCAGCTCCAAAGAGCTTAGACTGGATCCATCAGCATCCATCAACCTTCATCAACCACCTGGTGGCTTAAAGAAGTCCCTTTTTATAGCCACAGCCTTCCACTTAGATACACTGCGTCATCATCGATTGGTTGGACAAGATTGCTTCTCCCATTGGAGGAATTTCAAGCTGCATGGATAATGTTCATTTAAATGATGTGGGTAGAAAGACTGAGGATATCTACATGGAGCCTGCAAGTCTCCGACTAGACAATGGCTACTAAGGTAATCACATTAGCAATACACAACTACAATACAATGATTACTGGAAAAGACTGGAGATACAATAGCTAAGCAAACATGACTCAGCACACATAAGAACAATAGTCTGGCTGAATGTTAAGAAACTTTAACCCATGAGAGTCCATGTCATCACACCAACCACACACGTGACGTTTGGAGACTAGATGGCACTGCATACGACCCCAAGAATACCATCCCTACAGTCAAGTATGGTGGTGGCAGCATCATGCTGTGGGGCTGTTTCTCAGCCAAGGGGCCTGGCCATCTGGTCCGCATCCATGGGAAGATGGATAGCACGGCCTACCTGGAGATTTTGGCCAAGAACCTCCGCTCCTCCATCAAGGATCTTAAGATGGGTCGTCATTTCATCTTCCAAGAAGACAACGACCCAAAGCACACAGCCAAGAAAACCAAGGCCTGGTTCAAGAGGGGAAAAAATCAAGGTGTTGCAGTGGCCTAGTCAGTCTCCTGACCTTAACCCAATTGAAAACTTGTGGAAGGAGCTCAAGATTAAAGTCCACATGAGACAACCAAAGAACCTAGATAACTTGGAGAAGATCTGCATGGAGGAGTGGGCCAAGATAACTCCAGAGACCTGTGCCGGCCTGATCAGGTCTTATAAAAGACGATTATTAGCTGTAATTGCAAACAAGGGTTATTCCACAAAATATTAAACCTAGGGGTTGAATAATAATTGACCCACACTTTTACGTTGAAAATGTATTAAAATTTAACTGAGCAACATAACTTGTTGGTTTGTAAGATTTATGCATCTGTTAATAAATCCTGCTCTTGTTTGAAGTTTGCAGGCTCTAACTTATTTGCATCTTATCAAAACTGCTAAATCTGCAGGGTGTTGAATACTACTTGTAGGCACTGTAGGTCATTTTTTTTATAGCGCCGGTCATATGTGCGATCTCTGCAAATCGTATGTGCGATCTGGCGTGTTACATCACTAACGAGATCGCTAGCGATGTCGCAGCGTGTAAAGCACCCTTTAGTGTACCTGAAATGAAGACTAGAGGGGCCTGGCTACTGTACATTATACCACCCCACAACATAACCCCATGAGTACGACTGGTTTGAGGAAGAATGACAAGTAGTGATCCATTCTATACTGCAATTAAAATTGGACATCACATACTAAGCCCAAGGTGTCAATCAGGGTCTATACAAACTATCAGAATGCATTTGCATGATATTGGCCTATGAGGCAGATGTAAAGCTACCGGTGTTCCATTGAACTCACTCCACCACTCTCAAAGGCTATGATAGTGCAGAGGAAGATGACAAAGGATGTTTGAATGAAGGTCTATCCGCTTCAGTGATGAGTCCCACTTTTGTCTTGTACGTCTGACGCCCTGGCCGATCAGGTCGTCATAGGGTATTGTGCAATCTGCCCTTCTGCACAGTATCCACCCTCCTTGGTTACGGGTCCTGGTCCTTTGGTGTTGCTACAGCTTAACCAATCAAAATCCTAGGAACACTTCCCACTTTTACCTACCACACACACCATTGGGGGGTGTGAAGGGAATAGGGCCGCCCACATGGGGGGTTGGTGAGGAAAAGTGAAAAAAGTGACAGTTGAGCTTGATGAGTTGAGTTGAGCAGTGGGGAGTGAAAGGAGAGGGGGTGGAGTGGTGGCTCTCGTGAGGAGAGGCCACGGAGGAGAGCTCCTGTGTACTAGGTGGCAGACGTTGGTCTGGGCCTGGTAGGAGCTGGAACCCCCGGTCGCAGGGGACAGTGTCAAGGGGCACAGACTGCCGAGGAGGGTGGCCGGCGGCCTTGAGCTATCACTGGACAGGGGCCAGGGCACGACGGGGTTCGTGGACCCTAGGCCGGAAAGTAGCTTCCCACGTTCCGGTAATTTACCCAACGGGGGTGAAGACTTCAAGTGTCATCCCCAACCCGCTCCAAAATCGGGGGACTAGCGCACCGATGGGATAGGACTTTCCCAATACAGTCCAAAGAAATCCTACGCGTGAACCCTGAGAGCAAGCTCAATCCATTAGCCATACTGGTGAGCGGGACCCGAAGAATTTTATACCCACGGGTCCATCAGAGACAGAGGTGCCAAGGACAGGGCCGCAGACTAACAGCAACACCAAGGGCACGGACCCAAGTGTGCTCCCTACAAGCTACAGTGTTACTCAGAACTCTGGTTCACAAGTTGTCGGTGTTGTTATTCCTGGACTGAGTGAGTACACTGAAACATCCCTGTTCCTACCCCAGCGGCACCCATTCACCAACCGTCCGACGGGCCCTTGGACACAAAGCCCCTACCCAAGGAGGGGTTAAACATCAGGCTGCCACACCATCGTCACCGAGCTCCCCAACTGCAGCGGTGGTCCCTCACATTACCACGCACCGTGGGTGGTGTCACAAACTTTCCAAACCCCCTGTACTTAGCCCCCTTTCATTCGAGTGGCCGCGCGACCCCCGGGTCCGGAGACCCCTCGAGCCACAGCGTATCCGGATCCGAGCAGCGGCCCGGCTGCTGGCACGGGGGTGACATACCTCAAAAAACCTGGTGTCACTAACAGGATACCAGCAGGACCCACTTACCTGGGTAACGTGCACCTTGAAAGCCGAAGACTGCGAGTCAAGATCTTGTTTCCCGCCAATTCTGCCATTTTCCACCATTTTTTTGCACCAAAACCCGTCTTCTCTTAGAAAGTGCGCGAAGATTGAGCCCTGCCCCTCGTCTTCCTGAAGAGGCCGGAACCGGAAGTTGCCAGAGGGCCACGGTCAGCGAGAGAGTGCTGCGAGAAGACTGAGGGGGCACGCAGAGATGTCGGCTCCGAATGATGGAAATGTGACGGCACTTCCTTTACCTGACCAAGGTAACGATGGAGCGGCGGGCGCCGCTACGGCTATACGGGCTGCGGTGCCGGGAGCAGAGGCGGATGTCCCCATCATGCCCATAACCTTGCCGTATGTGCTGGGCACGGCCTGGCTCCCACAGTATGACGGCAAACCTGATGCCCTACAGGGATTCAAGAGAAAAATCTGCAATGTTCTGGACATGTATGCTTTGAATGGACGGCAGCGGGCATTGGTGGTATTGGGGCAGTTGACCGATGCTGCTGAGTTGGAAGTGGAGACGTGGACTAAGGCTGAACGGACATCAGTAACCACCATTTTCGGGAGACTGGGAGCTGCATTTGAAACCTGCACAGAAGCGAAGCTCAGAATGAGATTCCTCTGCTGCAAGCAACGACCCCAGGATAGCATCCGAGATAACGCCTTGAAATTACAAGCAGCGCTGCGGACCCTGAGATCGACCAACGACATCGGAGAGCCGGAGGGGAACAAGATGCTGGTGGAACAGTTCCTACAGGGCCTCTGGTCGATGGAAGACTGCAAGCAGCTCCGGCTATGGGCTCTGGAGCATCCTGCTTTGGACTTTGCTATCCTGAAAGAATGGTCAATTAAGGCCCTGCAGCCCCCGGAGGCTCCTGACTCCCCACTCCCGGCTTGGCAAGCTGAAGCCTCCCCGGCACAAGTAAACCCGTCTGCCCTGGCCCTGCCTGCAATTACTCCCTTAACCGCAACTGGGAGCGGAGTACCTGACTTGTCTATCCAAGTACAACAACTAATGCGGGTTTCACATGGTATGATCTATCATGCACGAGCGATCGTACCCGCCCCCGGCGTTTGTGCGTGCAATTAGTTGCCCGTGGTGCACAAAGTCGTTAAATGCCCGTCACACGTACTTACCGACCTCGCTGTGGGCGGCGAACATCCACTTCCTGAAGGGGGAGGGACATTCGGCATCACAGCGACGTCACACAGCGGCCGGCCAATAGAAGTGGAGGGCCGGAGATGAGCGGGACGTAAACATTCCGCCCACCTCCTTCCTTCTGCATTTCCGGCGGGAGCAGGTAAGCTGTGTTCATCGTTCCCGGGGTGTCACACGGAGCGATGTGTGCTGCCCCGGGTACGATGAACAACCGGTGCCATTAAAAATAAACAATTTTTTAAAAATAAGCGACGAGTACACGACTCACGATTTGTGAGCGATTCTGCGTCGATCGGAGGTGTCACACGTAACGACGTCGCAAATGATGCCGGATGCGCGTCACGAAAACCGTGACCCCGACGATGCATCGCGTGATAGCTCGACTCGTGTGACGCCCGCATAATCAAGCATCAAGGTCCGGAGACCCACATATGCAATAATACACAAAGATGATACAGGAGATCATGTGGGCAACACCTTGAAAACGTCTACACGAGGGAACATCAGTTTATTCTTGGAGCTTTTTATGAACACGATAATGCTAGGTCACATGTTGCTCATGCTAGTGTGAGCAGCCTGCATGACCTACATGTGATACCATGGCCTGAAGCATCTCCGGACTTGTCTCCTATCGAGCACATCTGTGATATCACTGGGTGGCGATTGTAAGTAGAAATACCGGCAGTGGATCTTGATGATTTGCATGCCTAAGTGCATTCAGCGTTGCCAAACATTCCTCTGACAACCATTACACCTCACTGATAACATGAAAAGGTGGGTAAGTGGGCGTATTTTTGCTCATACTGGAGACTGTATAAACAAAGATGGTTTGAAAATTTTTACATTTTGGTGTTGCAATTTCAGTGTTAAGGAGTGTATATACACACACAGACACAGACATTTTCTTACAAAAAGATATTTACCCCTTATTGACATATGACGTTCTTGTTACGTCACATCCCAGACTTTGATGTGTTCTTGCATACCGAGCCCGCATCTTTCCTGGCAAATGGTGGCTGAATTATTCAGTCATCCTTTGCCTATAATAGGTGAGGGGTGGAGTGGAGCTCCGCCTGTGGTTGTTAACCTGTTAAATGCCACTGTCAATCTCTGACAGTGGTATTTAACATGCGTCGAGAGGGAGGGCGCACCATCAAGATGCCCGAGACGTCATCACGGGGCGCTGATGGGTTACTATGACAGTCAGAGATCTGCTGAAGACCTCTGTGCCTGTCATTATGATACTCCTGACATTCATAGGAGATCATGATTTTTAATATACATATCAGTGCTGATGCACTGCTGTGTATAGTAGAAGTGATCAGATGATCACAGCTTCAAGTCTCCTAAGGGGACTAACAAATACTGTAAAAAAAAAAAACCTTTTGAAAAATATGAAAATAATTTAAAAATAAAAAAGTTCATATCACTCCCCCCTTTCACATAGTTACATAGTTACTTAGGTTGAAAAAGTTTAATAAAGTTGCTTTATTAAAAATAAAACAATTAAAAAAATAAGAAGCAATCAAAAACATCATATATTCCCTAAAATTGTATAGTTTAAAAAGTCAGTTTGGGGTGCCAAAAATAAGCCCTCACACAGCCCATCTTCCAAAAATGTAAAACATTACGGGTTCTAGAAAATTGCAACATAAGCATTTTTTTTGTTAGAAATGTGCTCATTTTCTTTCACCACTGAAATAAAAAAAAAAAAAAAATAACATTAAAATATATTAAATATTTACAAATAACTATTACAATCATAACTTTTCAGGACAGTGTTACCGTATTTTTCGGACTATAAGGCGCACATAAAAGCCTATGATTTTCTCAGAAATCGAATGTGCGCCTTATAGTCCGGTGCCCCTTGTATATGAATACAAACAAGCATTATGCCTCCTGTTAAGAGACATGCTTACTCACCTAAACCGGTCGCTCCGGTGCTGGTTGACCAGATGGGCGGCGCTGTTCTCCGGGAACGGCTCCTCCTCCTTCGGCCATCTTGCTGCTCTGTCTTCTGAAGCCTGTGTGCATGACGCGTCCACGTCATACACACTCGCTGGCACTGAGGTCCTGCGCAGGCGCACTTTGAGGCTTCAGAAGACAGAGGAGCAAAATGGCCGAAAGATGAGGCGCCAATCCCGGAGAACAGCATCGCCCATCTGGCCAACCAGCACCGGAGCGACCGTTTTAAAGTGAGTAAAGTGTTTTTTATGTTCTACAGTGCGGCCTGCGCTCTTATATACAGCATGTTAGAATGCTGTAAATAAGAGCAGCGTCGGATTGGCTACCAGAGGAATCTCCAGTAATGCCAGGCCTGGATTCAGGTACCTGCATTGCACTCCGGAGCTCTCACCTGAGCTCCGGTGTGCAGCCTAGACTGTACCGCGAGCGCCGAGTGATTGATTCCCCAGCGACTGCGGTTCAGTTCATGACAGCTGCAGACATCCCGGGCTGATCTCCGATGCTCTCACCTGAACTCCGGATTGCACCCCGGCCTTTTCGCACCTATCATGAACTTAATGCGCTGCGGCTTATAATCCGATACTGAAACTCTGCAAACAACCATAAAGGGAATACAAAAAAGGCACAGAGGGAAATAAAATATAAGGGAGGGCGTAACACTCACCAAAGGACATGTCCACACCACACTAGCAACAGATTGGAGGTCACCAAAGAGGATCGCCAAATGGCACCGGATAATCGCAAGAGCACAAGCAGATGCTATCTTTGGCGATTTCCTAACAATCTCCCTAGCCTTAAATAGGAAGAGACTGTTACGTCACCACCGGAGTCCGCTCCATCGACTTCTGCTCCGATCGCCAGGCGACGCCGTGTTCCTACCGTGGATGGTGCTGGTGATGGGAGAGGAGTCGAGTGGGTGGGCGCAGGCTCCATTCATCCACTGGTCTGGGTTTCCTGGGGATCTGCAGTGCCACTGGCTGACTGTAGGTGGCGGGTGTCTCCCAGCTGAGGTACCATCATTCAGCTACAGCCTATGGGAAGACACCACACCCTTTTTAATTTCCCTCCTGTCTGCTGACCTCTGCCAGACATAGTTCTGAGAATTCTGGCTCCTGTTTTGTCCTGTGATTTTGTGTGCTGATTACCGCTTGTTTCCTGACTACCCTCCTGCCTGCTGTTTTTGTACCTCGCTGCCCAATCCGGTTTTGACCTCTGCTTGTTTCTGATTACGTCTTTGCCTGCCGATTCTGTCCCTGTTCCGCAATTCCTGGTTTGACCCTGCCTGACGACTACTCTCTTAGACTGCAGCCTTCCACAGGTAGTGATCTCCAGGGCCCTGTGTAATTCCAAATCCTTGTATAGGGGTTAAAGGGTTTCAGGGTTCTGGGGGTCCCGCTTGGCGAGTGGCTTCCCTCTAGCCTGTCCATTACTGCCCGTCTGAGTCTGTGGATCCAGGCAGGCGTTACAGAGACCAGCTGTGGATGGTATCAGCAACCTGACTCTCAGAGAAGGATTAACTCCTATACGGCTGAGAGCAGTGGACACAACTCAGCTGACGTCTTTGTCGGACTCTGCAAAGTGAACAGGGTCCAACGCTGTTGCTGTAATCTGTGAGTGTGGATTCGGACAGCCTCACACAGAAGGGTGTACCAGATTGTGCCTCCGAACTATCCGGGGATCGGCTGGGGCCCATCACAGCAGGACTCAGCACTTCAAGGACAGTACGTGACCGCCGTGATAACCTGAAACTCTTAACTGTGAGTAAAGACCTTGTGACTGCATTCCTGTGTTGTCCCGTTATTGCCTGCCCCTCTGGCCCTGCATCCCGCCATTACATCCCATCTCGCCACCATCAATAGCCCTGGGGCTCAGTTCTACCTGTGGAGAGCTATGCCAACTGCACCACCACCGACCCCAAGGAAACTGAGTAGCAGCGGCAGCACATATCACATACCTCCCAACCATCCCGGATACAGCGGGACTATCACGCTTTGCATTGTTTGTCCCGTTGCCACGGGCATGACGGCCGTATCCCAGGCTCCGCCCACCCACTCTCTCCCTGCCTCACTGCTTTTCCCTCCTACCATCCTAACACGTGACGTGGCATAACAGAGAGGAGCGCGCTGCCCGAAACTAGTCTCTGTCTGCTCTGTGCTGCTGCTAAGGTATGTAAACTGAATCTCCCCAGCGCGGATTCCTCTCCCTCCCTCCCCCGGCCGGAGCCTCTCTGTGCAGTCGGCCGGCCGCCTCTCTGTGCGGGCAGACGGCCGCCTGTCTCTGCGGGCGGACGGCCGCCTGTCTGTGCGGGCGGCCCGCCACCTGTCTGTGCGGGCAGCCAGCCATCTCACTGTGCGGGCGGCTGGCCGCCTCTCTGTGCGGGCGGACGGCCGCCTGTCTCTGCGGTGGATGGCCACCTCTCTGTGCGGGTGGCCCGCCGCCTCTCTGTGCGGGCGGCTGGCCGCCTCTCTGTTCGGCGGCCCGCCGCCTGTCTGTGCGGGCGGCCCGCCGCCTGTCTGTGAAGGCGGGCGGCCGGCCGCCTGTGTGTGAAGGCGGGCGGCCGGCCGCCTGTCTGTGAAGGCGACCGGCCGCCTCACTGTGCGGGCGACCGGCCGCCTCACTGTGGCTGCCTGCGTCTCCGTGCTGGAGGCCCGCCGGCTGCCTGCGTCTCCGTGCTGGAAGACCCGCCAGCTGCCTGCGTCTCCGTGCTTGGGGCCTGCCGGCTGCCTGCCTCTCCATGCTGGAGGCCCGCCGGCTGCCTGCGTGTCCATGCTGGAGGCCCGCCGGCTGCCTGCGTGTCCATGCTGTAGGCCCACCGGCTGCCTGCGTGTCCATGCTGGAGGCCCGCCGGCTGCCTGCATCTCCGTGCCGGAGGCCCGCCGGCTGCCTGCCTCTTTGTGCCGGAGGCTCGCCGGCTGCCTGCCTCTCTGTGCTGGAGGCCCGCCGGCTGCCTGCTTCTCCGTGCTGGTGGCCCACCGACTGCCTCTCTCTCCGTGCTGTAGCCCGCCCGCTGCCTGCCTCTCCGTGCTGGAGGCCCGCCGGCTGCCTGCGTGTCCATGCTGGAGGCGCCTGCGTGTCCATGCTGGAGGCCCGCCGGCTGCCTGCGTGTCAATGCTGGAGGCCCGCCGGCTGCCTGCGTGTCGATGCTGGAGGCCCGTCGGCTGCCTGCGTGTCCATGCTGGAGGCCCGTCGGCTGCCTGCGTCTCCGTGCTGGAGGCCCGCCGGCTGCCTGCCTCTCCGTGCTGGAGGCCCGCCGGCTGCCTGCCTCTCCGTGCTGGAGGCCCGCCGGCTGCCTGCCTCTCCGTGCTGGAGGCCCGCCGGCTGCCTGCCTCTCCGTGCTGGAGGCCCGCCGGCTGCCTGCCTCTCCGTGCTGGAGGCCCCCAGGCTGCCTGAGTGTAGGAGGCGGTGTGGGGGCTCCTGCTGCGTGTAGGAGGCTGTGTGGGGGCTCCTACTGCGTGTAGGAGGCTGTGTGGGGGCTCCTGATGCGTGTAGCAGGCTGTGTGGGGGCTCCTGCTGCATGTAGGAGGCTGTGTGGGGGCTCCTGCAGGTATTTGCATATAGTTGTAGTGTGGCCTCTAGATATAACTCCTGTGGACCCCAGACACCCCAGTGCGACCCTGCATCCATCTATCTTTTATATAGTATGTACTGTATGTGTGTGTCATGTATATGGTGTAATTTATGCAGTGGCAAAATGACGGGGCCTGTGGGTGATGGGGCCATTGCTATTTCCTCGGATGCATGGTTGAACACCATTGAGGAGCAGTTGGCCCCTGCCTCTCTGTTTTGCCCTTGCTCTGCAGCTGTGGGCCCTGGATAGGTGTAATGACATCAGGGGAGCCTGTGACGTGATGTCAGTGTGCCCTGCAGCTGCGGCCAGAGCTGCTGTCACACATCAGTGCATGATCTCCTGCCTGCCAGAGCTGCTGTCACACATCAGTGCATGATCTCCTGCCTGGCAGAGCTGCTGTTCACACATCAGTTTTTTCCCAATCAGGCACAATCTGCTTTGTGCCTGATGCAACGGATCCATCTCAGATTGTGAAAAAACTGAGGCGACGGATCCGTTTTTTTTTTTTTATGCTGAGAGAGACCCCACACGCAGGCACTACCTCGCACGCATCATCACCGCACACGCCAGCACTACCCAGCAGGCATCATCACCGCACACGCCAGCACTACCCAGCAGGCATCATCACCGCACACGCCGGCACTACCTAGCACGCATCATCACCGCACACGCAGGCACTACCCAGCACACATCATCACCGCACACCCCTGCACTACCGCACGCATCATCACCGCACACGCCGGCACTACCCAGCACACATCATCACCGCACACGCAGGCACTACCCAGCACGCATCATCACCGCACACACAGGCACTACCCAGCACGCATCATCAACGCACACACAGGCACTACCCAGCACGCATCATCACCGCACACACAGGCATTACCCAGCACGCATCATCACCGCACACCCCTGCACTACCGCACGCATCATCACCGCACACGCCGGCACTACCCAGCACGCATCATCACCGCACACGCCGGCACTACCCAGCAGGCATCATCACCGCACATGCAGGCACTACCCAGCATGCATCATCACCGCACACAACCCGGCATTACCTCAGTGATGTCACCGCTGACAGCGCGACTCTCTTCAGTTGCTGTGTGGAGCTGATAGAGAGAGGCGGTGTTCTACTGCCTTTGCTGTCAGCTTCATGTAGCAGAGCTGAAATCGTCGTGGGACCTCTGTGGATTACGTCGGACCTGGAGGGGTATTTGGGGATTTTAATAAAATGATGAAAGAGGGTGTTTTTTTGCCTTTTATTCCAAATAAAGGATTTTTTTGGGTGTATGTGTTTATTTACTTTCACTTACAGGTTAATCAATGGGGGTGTCTCATAGACGCCTGCCATGATTAACCCCTTATTACCCAGATTGCCACCGCACCAGGGCAATTCAGGAAGAGAAGGGTAGAGTCCCTGGACTGTCGCATCTAATGGATGCGGCAATTCCGGGCGGCTGCTGGCTGATATTTTTAGGCTGGGGGGCTCCCTATAACGTAGAGCTCCCCATCCTGAGAATACCAGCCTTCAGCCGTGTGGCTTTATCTTAGCTGGTATCAAAATTGGGGGGGAACCGCACGCCGTTTTTCTTTTAATTATTTATTTATTTTACTGCACAATATAGACCCGCCCACCGGCTGCTGTGATTGGTTGCAGTGAGGCAGCTGTCACTTAGCGTGGGGGCGTGTCTGCCTGCAACTAATCATAGGCGCTGGTGTGCGGGGAAAGCAGGGAATACGAGATTGAATAATGAGCGGCCGGCATTTTCAAATCAGGAGAAGCTGCCGGAGCAGTGTGACAGCCGTACAGCACCGCGCCGGTGATCGGTGAGTGGGTGAGAGTGAGTGAATGAGTCAGTGAGTCAGTCAGTGAGTGAGAGAGTTTGAGAGTGAGTGATTGATTGATTTTCTGACAAGCAATGAATTTATATCACTTCTGGGCATGCTCAGAAGTAAAAAACGGATACGGTACATGGTTCCGGCGTTTGAAGCATGACACCGAATCCGGCTCGCATAGATTTCATTATGCACCATGCCGCACAGCGCCGCACCCGGAGCTATTCTTTTTTTTTTGCACTGGGAAAAAAACGTTCCTCTCTGCGTCCTGTGCGGCCGCCGGAGTGACTTTTTTGCCGCATCAGGCAAAAACCGGATCAAACGCAAGTACATGCGGCACAATCCGGCGCTAATAAAAGTCTGAGGAAAAACCACACCCGGCGGCAAAAAAAAACCCAGATGCGTTTTTTCCGCAAGGCGCCGGATTGTGCCGCACAGCAAAAACCTGATGTGTGAGCATACCCTTAGGTGCACACCCTGTTCAGCTCTCCTAGGTCCTAGCTGCCTGCACACCCTGTTCAGCCCTCCTCCTGGGTCCTAGCTGCCTGCACACCCTGTTCAGCTCTCCTCCTGGGTCCTAGCTGCCTGCATACCCTGTTCAGCTCTTCTCCTGGGTCCTAGCTGCCTGCACACCCTGTTCAGCTCTCCTCCTTGGTCCTAGCTGCCTGCACACCCTGTCCAGCTCTCCTCCTGGGTCCTAGCTGCCTGCACACCCTGTTCAGCTCTCCTCCTGCGTCCTAGCTGCCTGCACACCCTGTTCAGCTCTCCTCCTGGGTCCTAGCTGCCTGTATACCCTGTTCAGCTCTTCTCCTGGGTCCTAGCTGCCTGCACACCCTGTTCAGCTCTTCTCCTGGGTCCTAGCTGCCTGCACACCCTGTTCAGCTCTCCCCCTGGGTCCTAGCTGCCTGCACACCCTGTTCACTCTACTCCTGGGTCCTAGCCGCCTGCACACCCTGTAGTTAACTCCCTGCCTGTTCTGCACATTGCTGATCTGTGGCTGCTCAGAGCGATCACGGACAGCTTCTGCAGTTTCAGTTTGCTGGATGGGTGTAGATGGGGAGTGGATATGGGTGTGGTCGTTTGTAAAATGGGTGTGGTTAGGGGCGTGGCCTAAAAAATTGCCAACCTTTGTCCCTCTTTCCCTTCTTTAAAAGTTGGGAGCTATGCATATCATACCACGGGTGGCGTCATGAACTCATCTCCCCTTGTAAATAATATTTCCCCATTTAATTAACCACACCGCCAGGGTCACGGAGCCGAGCCCTGTCGCCATGACATCCTCCAAGCAGAAACAGAGCGGGCTCGGTTCCAAGTACCCCCAGGCCCCGGTGGGGCGTTTCATCACAATACAAGCCCTCAACTTAGAAATATGAGTAAAGACAAACATTACACTAAAGGCCCCTTTACACACTTTCTAGCGATCCCACCAGCGATCTCAACCTGGCCGGGATCGCTAGAAAGTCTCTAATAGTCGCTGGTGAGCTGTAAACAAGGCAGATCTGGCCAACGATGCAGCAGCGATACGGACCTGCAGAATGACCTCGCTGGAAAGGGAACGCTAGCACACCTATGGGCTGGGTCGCTAATGATGTCGTTGTAACGGTGTCAAACACACCGATACATACTGCGCAGCGGGAAACAAAGGACCAAAGAATGGTCCTGAACGACTTGTAGCGATCAGCGACCTCATAGCGGGGGCCAGGTCGCTGATGCGTGTCACACACTGTAATGTCGTTGGGGAGGTTGCTAATACATCACAAAACCGGTGCCGTTACAGCGATATTGCTAGCGATGTTGCAGTGTGTAAAGGGGCCTTTACATCAGCAACGAAGAACAATGCCTACAATAAGGGCAAACAATACTGTAGCAATACAACAATACAAAAAAGCCAAGAAATATATATTGACACTGTTGTAACCATCACGTTATACTTTTCATAAAGTCAGAAACTTTTGTTACATCAAGAACACAGGTGATAACATGCATTTTGAAATGAAGAGAAAAAACACTAGAGTCCGACGTCCGAGTCCGAGTGAATGCAACGCAGAACACCACACGACACACAACTCCTGGTCTTTACATATTCAAATCTTCAAACCCAACCCTTAAAAGATTTTCTGGTTATTGATTTCTGCCCTCTAAAGGCTTACTTTGGATTAAAAAAACAAAACCAGATTTTACTCACCCTCCGCCTGGTCATGGCTGCACGAGTTTTTGTTTACTGTCTACAGCAGTGACATTATGACTATACAGCACATCCCTGCTTCAGCCAAACACTGAACTCAGCACCTCGGCCAATATACATTGGAGCGTGCGAGGTTCTGCAGCAAAGTGTGCAGGGTTTAAAGATAAGTGTGGCATAGTTTCAACACAATTACATAGTGGTGATAACTGTAATTGTTTAATTTTATTAGGGAATTGTTTGTCTGTTTGTCTGTGATACTGTTAAAAAAGAAAAAAAAGTTTGTCTTGGGATTTAATCAGTAGCATTAGTCACACCTGTTTCTAGAAGCTTCTGGCAGCTTCTGGAAGTCCTGTAGAACTATATAAACCAGCCAGATCAAGCGAGGTGCTGAGCGTGCGAGGTTCTGCAGCAAAGTGTGCAGGGTTTAAAGATAAGTGTGGCATAGTTTCAACACAATTACATAGTGGTGATAACTGTAATTGTTTAATTTTATTAGGGAATTGTTTGTCTGTTTGTCTGTGATACTGTTAAAAAAGCAAAAAAAAAAAAAAAAGTTTGTCTTGGGATTTAATCAGTAGCATTAGTCACACCTGTTTCTAGAAGCTTCTGGCAGCTTCTGGAAGTCCTGTAGAACTATATAAACCAGCCAGATCAAGCGAGGTGCTGAGCGTGCGAGGTTCTGCAGCAAAGTGTGCAGGGTTTAAAGATAAGTGGGGCATAGTTTCAACACAATTACATAGTGGTGATAACTGTAATTGTTTAATTTTATTAGGGAATTGTTTGTCTGTTTGTCTGTGATACTGTTAAAAAAGCAAAAAAAAAAAGTTTGTCTTGGGATTTAATCAGTAGCATTAGTCACACCTGTTTCTAGAAGCTTCTGGCAGCTTCTGGAAGTCCTGTAGAACTATATAAACCAGCCAGATCAAGCGAGGTGCTGAGCGTGCGAGGTTCTGCAGCAAAGTGTGCAGGGTTTAAAGATAAGTGGGGCATAGTTTCAACACAATTACATAGTGGTGATAACTGTAATTGTTTAATTTTATTAGGGAATTGTTTGTCTGTTTGTCTGTGATACTGTTAAAAAAGCAAAAAAAAAAAGTTTGTCTTGGGATTTAATCAGTAGCATTAGTCACACCTGTTTCTAGAAGCTTCTGGCAGCTTCTGGAAGTCCTGTAGAACTATATAAACCAGCCAGATCAAGCGAGGTGCTGAGCATGCGAGGTTCTGCAGCAAAGTGTGCAGGGTTTAAAGATAAGTGTGGCATAGTTTCAACACAATTACATAGTGGTGATAACTGTAATTGTTTAATTTTATTAGGGAATTGTTTGTCTGTTTGTCTGTGATACTGTTAAAAAAGCAAAAAAAAAAAGTTTGTCTTGGGATTTAATCAGTAGCATTAGTCACACTTGTTTCTAGAAGCTTCTGGCAGCTTCTGGAAGTCCTGTAGAACTATATAAACCAGCCAGATCAAGCGAGGTGCTGAGCATGCGAGGTTCTGCAGCAAAGTGTGCAGGGTTTAAAGATAAGTGTGGCATAGTTTCAACACAATTACATAGTGGTGATAACTGTAATTGTTTAATTTTATTAGGGAATTGTTTGTCTGTTTGTCTGTGATACTGTTAAAAAAGCAAAAAAAAAAGTTTGTCTTGGGATTTAATCAGTAGCATTAGTCACACTTGTTTCTAGAAGCTTCTGGAAGTCCTGTAGAACTATATAAACCAGCCAGATCAAGCGAGGTGCTGAGCATGCGAGGTTCTGCAGCAAAGTGTGCAGGGTTTAAAGATAAGTGTGGCATAGTTTCAACACAATTACATAGTGGTGATAACTGTAATTGTTTAATTTTATTAGGGAATTGTTTGTCTGTTTGTCTGTGATACTGTTAAAAAAGCAAAAAAAAAAGTTTGTCTTGGGATTTAATCAGTAGCATTAGTCACACCTGTTTCTAGAAGCTTCTGGCAGCTTCTGGAAGTCCTGTAGAACTATATAAACCAGCCAGATCAAGCGAGGTGCTGAGCGTGCGAGGTTCTGCAGCAAAGTGTGCAGGGTTTAAACATAAGTGTGGCATAGTTTCAACACAATTACATAGTTTGACACAAGAACATAGTTTGAATTTATCCTTATACGTTTCCCATTGGGTTTTTTTATTTTTTTTTCTTTGTTTTTCTACTTTACTGTTTATCCCCATTTGATAGGTGCTCCATGGACAATGCTACCAGGTGTGTATCTTGTCAGATGTATGCATGTCTTGAGCAGCCGTTTGAGGGTGAATATGTCTGCACTCGATGCAAGCATGTTGCGTGTTTGGAAGCCAAGGTAACTGATCTAAATAAGCAGCTTGCAACACTCAAGGGCACTGCAAACCTGGAGAGGAGTTTAGAGCTCACTGAACTTTCTCTGGCTGGGGCCAGTGATATGGAGGAGGGTGGAGGTGGAGAAGATCAGGACCCAGAGGTAGGTAGTTGGGTAACAGTTAGAAGAAGAGGTAGGGGAAAAAGTGTCAGGGAGCCTAGTCCTGACCTGGCACAACCTAGTAAATATGCCTGTTTGGCTGATATCAGGAATGAAGGGCCAGGACTAGGGTCACTACAGCAGGACGTTGCTCCTAGCAACCAGGAAAACAACTGCTGTAGGAAGGAGGGAAATAGGAGTGCAGCAAAGCCCAGACAGATGTTGGTGGTCGGGGACTCTATAATTAGGCGGACAGACAGGGTCATCTGTCGCCGAGACCGTGAATGCCGAACAGTGTGTTGTCTGCCGGGTGCTCGGGTTCGGCATATTGTGGATCGGATAGACAGATTGCTGGGTGGGGCTGGGGAAAACCCAGCGGTCATGGTGCACATTGGTACTAATGACAAAGTTAGAGGCAGGTGGAAGGTCCTTAAAAATGATTACAGGGAACTAGGAGAGAAGCTGAAGTCCAGGACCTCCAAGGTGGTGTTTTCAGAAATACTGCCGGTGCCACGAGCGTCACTAGAAAGACAGCGGGAGCTTAGGGAGATAAACATGTGGCTTAGAAATTGGTGCAGGAAGGAAGGGTTCAGGTTCATGGAGAACTGGGCTGACTTCTCAGTCGGCTACAGGCTCTACGGTAGGGACGGGCTGCACCTCAATGGGGAAGGTGCAGCTGTGCTGGGGGACAAAATGGTCAGACGGATGGAGGAGCTTTTAAACTAGGATCTGGGGGGAGGGAGGGTAGTGGAGCAAAAAAGGGGATAGATAGAGCAGATAGAGACAGTGAGATGGTAGGGGTCAATGAAGGATTAGGGGGGGATGGGACATGCAAGGAAGGTAGGGAGGCTAGGAGTAATAAAGGTGTTAATAGGATTAAATGTCTATTGACAAATGCAAGAAGTCTTGCAAACAAAATGAATGAATTAGAGACTCTTATGTCAACCATGGACTATGATGTGGTGGGCATTACGGAAACCTGGCTGGATGAAAGCCATGACTGGGTGACAAACATACAGGGTTATAGTACATTTAGGAGGGACAGGAAAGACAAAAAAGGTGGTGGGGTGTGTATATTTATCAAATCTAACCTAAAACCTGTGTTGAATGATGACATTGGGGGGAACTGCAACAATGTAGAGTCAGTATGGGTAAATGTACATGGGGAGGAGAATAATGGAAAAATGCTAATTGGAGTTTGCTATAAGCCTCCTAACATACTTGAACAAATAGAGGGTGAAATGCTGGAACAAATTGAAAAGGCAGCTAATAATAATAATCGGGTTCTTATTATGGGGGATTTCAACTATCCAGACATACAGTGGGACATAGAATCTTCTGGTTGTGCTAAAAGCTGTAAATTCTTATCTACCATTCAAGACCATTTCCTCTCTCAGATGGTAGATGAACCGACGAGGGGAGATAATTTGCTAGATTTGGTCCTGTCAAATAGACCGGATACAATTTCAGATCTACAGGTCCGGGAGCACTTGGGCACCAGCGATCATAATATGGTAAGCTTCAACATAATATTCAATAGAACATTTCAAAGGGGAAATGCTAAAACCTGGAATTTTAGGAAAGCTGATTTCAACAAATTAAGGGAAGAACTTAAATGTGTAGATTGGGACAAAGTCATGGTAACTGGGGATACTGAACATAAATGGGGAAAGTTTAAGGATATATTGCTAGAGTCCTGTAAAAAACTTATACCCTCTGGCAATAAAACGTCCCGGAATAAAAAGAAATCACTATGGATAAATAAGACTGTACAAAGTATAATAAAACAAAAACAAAGGGCGTTTAAAATCTTGAAGGCTGAGAATACAGAAATAGCATTGCAGGAGTATAAAGATATCAATAGGCAATGCAAAAAAGAAATCAAACAAGCAAAACTAGCTACTGAAACAAAAATCGCCAATGATATTAAAATAAATCCCAAAATCTTTTATAAATACATTAATGCCAAAAGGAAAACAAAGGATAGTATTGGCCCCTTAAAATATAATAACAAGTTAGTAATAGAGGACAAACAAAAGACTGAGATATTAAAGAGGCATTTCTCATCTGTGTTCACCAAGGAACTGACTGTACCAGGCATCATTCAACAAGTGAAAAATCAAAGTTCACCACCCGATATAATTAATTTAACACAAGAAGAAGTACGCCTACGTCTGAGTAAATTAAACATTGACAAATCCCCAGGGCCAGATGGCATTCATCCACGAATATTGAGGGAATTGAGCTCCGTAATTGACAGACCGCTGTATCTCATCTTTTTAGACTCGCTTGTAACAGGGTTGATGCCTCAGGATTGGAGAATTGCTGATGTGGTACCGATATTTAAGAAAGGTAAGAGGGTAGATCCAGGCAACTACCGTCCAGTAAGCCTGACATCAGTAGTATGCAAAGTTTTTGAGGGCATTTTAAGGGATGACATGCAAAAATATGTTGCAGAAAATAATATAATAACTGACAGACAGCATGGATTCATGAAAGATAAGTCGTGTCTAACCAACCTGTTGGGGTTCTATGAGGGGGTAAGTGCAAACCTGGATATTGGTAATGCAGCTGATGTGATTTATTTGGACTTTGCAAAGGCATTTGATACTGTACCACATAATAGGCTTATACTAAAGCTCCAGAAGCAAGGACTGGGGGAAACTATATGCAACTGGGTAAGGAATTGGCTAAAAGAAAAAACAAAAAAAAAAACAAAACAAAGAGTAGTCATAAATGGAACATTCTCTAAATGGGCCATAGTCAGCAGTGGGGTGCCGCAGGGATCTGTGCTAGGACCATCTTTTTAATCTCTTTATTAATGACCTTGTGGATGGGATTGATAGTAAAGTGTCAGTCTTTGCTGATGACACCAAACTATGTATGATATTAAAAACTGACCTTGATAGTACAATATTACAAAAAGATCTGGATAAGATGTCAGAATGGGCAGATACTTGGCAAATGAGATTTAATGTTGATAAATGTAAAGTAATGCATCTAGGACGGAGTAATCCTATAACTGCGTATACATTAAATGGAAGTAAACTCGGGACTACAGAACAGGAGAAGGACTTGGGTATTCTCATTACAAATAAGCTGAGCAGCAGCACTCAATGTCAGGCAGCAGCTGCAAAAGCAAACAAGATTCTAGGGTGTATAAAAAGAGAGATTCGATCCCGCGATCCCAACGTATTATTACCCCTCTATAAATCACTTGTAAGGCCACATCTGGAATATGGGATCCAGTTTTGGACTCCACATTTTAAAAAGGACATTCAGAAGTTAGAGTCAGTTCAAAGGCAGGCAACTAGACTACTACAAGGAATGGAAGGCCTCCCATATGATGACAGGTTGAAAAAGTTAGATATGTTTAGCTTAGAAAAAAGACGTCTCAGAGGAGATCTCATTTATATGTATAAATATATGTGTGGTCAATATAAAGGACTGGCACATGACTTATTTCTTCCGAAGACAATACTAAGAACAAGGGGGCACTCACTGCGAGTGGAAGAAAAGCGATTACGACAGCTAAATAGGAAAGGGTTCTTTACAGTTAGAGCAGTCAGACTGTGGAATACCCTACCACAAGAGGTAGTAATGGCAGATACTATAACAGCTTTCAAAAAAGGGCTGGATGATTTCCTCAGTACACACAACATTGTTGGTTATAAATGACTTAGTGACCAAATGTAGAACTGGTGGAGGAAGGTTGAACTAGATGGACCTAGGTCTTTTTTCAACCTTAGTAACTATGTAACTATGTAACATTGCAAGAGATGCTAAGTTCAGTGATTGACTGCAGTGGTGATATGCTCTGTAGTCATAATGTCACTGATGTAGACAGTTAACAGAGGCAGTAGTAGTGACAGAGTCAGTGCTGAACCAAGTGGGCGTGAGTAACATCTGCTTTTACTATTGGAACTAAGCGCAGGCCATTAACCAATCAAAAGAATATTCCTTTAACTAACCAAAACTTTTTGGTTCTCCTTTCCTTTCCTTTCCTGTATCTCAAATATTCTTGGTTGATACCTTTACATTTCCCTGCTGAAACCCAAAGTACAGAAAACTGTTACTGACCTTGCTTTTGATTACCATATTTTCCACCTGCTATTATTAAAATCCATCAGGATCCATGCATCAAACAGTATACCAGAAGGATGTATTCTTGGCACTTTTGTCTTCTGCTACCTATACAGACTACCCCCTCAGTCTCATACCAGTACATATAGTTTGCTCTTTTTTTTAACCCGTTATGATTTATCACCTGATTATCAGCAACTTTTTTTCATCCAGAATATTTTTTTTTCCTCAAACATGCTCTGGCTATTCACATTTTTAAAATACGTATTGTGGTGTATTTCGTAAGGTCATAAAATCCCATCCAAAGAATCTGCCATCATATATATCACATATCCTAGAAATTATAGTTACAGTAGATAACCACTATGTGATGACTACATAATGCTGCAGTGACAGAATAATACCTTCACTCCATGTCTGAATATTACCACCACATGGTAGATGCTTACAATTATTGAATCAAACCTGTAACGGGAGCAGTCTGTTGTCTAAAAAGGACTACCATGAACAGGCTTGACACAAGATACTCCATTTTTCAGATCCAAGGGGTTACCTGGCCTTCACCCTTTAACCCCTATACAGTGATCTAGAGTTAACAAGGACCCCTAGGCTGGAGCCATGGATATAGTCACTTCAGTGGAGCTAGCTGGTAAGAATTATGGTCGGGTATCAAAGTCAGAACCAGGAGGTCAATACAGGAACAAAATGGTAAGGCAGAAGATTAGCCAAAAAACAAGCCATGGTCAAATTCAGGAATCTCTACAGGGACCCAGTAGCAAGATACTGAGCACTTCTTAAGGAGCAAGTCAAACTATAGCTGGCAGTTCACAGCGGTATTTCAGGATCTTAAATGGCCTGCAGGCCCACCCAAACCAAACAGCAGTTAACGCTATATCTCCCAATATCGATGGAGCTACGAGTTCCAGAGAATACAAAGGTACAACTGTCACCCCATATCACTCGTGACGGGAGTGCAGCGCCGCCTGACGAAAGATGCAGGAAAGGCAGGCACTGATACCGATTTAATAACATCACTGTTACTTGACTACTACCCTCAGATTACCGTTACAGATAAATCAATGCTTATCTGACACTATCAAAAGAATAAGAAAACACAATTGAACAACTCCCAGTTGAAAGACCCCCCCCCATCTGACAGATCTGTCTCCAGACTACCCCATACACAGACATGTTTCCTGTGGCCGAACACTCTCATGTTCTCAATAAGAATGAACTTATCTCAGCGTTGAACAAAAGAGAAGGTTGTTCTAATTAAACAGATTGAATCCTTCTCTCCACCAGCATCATGTCAGGGAAAACTGAGAATTCCTCTATACACATTAGATGAGCAATCTATCCTGCTAAAATCGGAAAGTTCAATTTAGTTTTAAGTAATGTGCATGGGGGCCTAAGATCTTTTCTGATTGTAGTTTACTTTTCCTGTCCTCTACATCCAGTCCAGATCACTAAAGGCTTCTCCTGGCTATGAAGCTGCAGAATTTGCCAGCTAAGCGTTTTGGGTTTGCTGATTTAATACCATTCTCTCCATCACAGCTACAGATGAAAATCCATGATATCGACAATGACCTTTATGACAACCATAATCGGTGCCCCCATGAGCCCAGCCTGGGCTTATCTCCTGTTCTAAACATGCTTATTTGTCATTTGTGTGGCTCTAAACATCAGCTACTTAGATGCAGCCTAACAGTGGTGACTACTTCTCTGCTGATGTTCAGCGTTATTGATCGGTGTCCTTTTAACATTGCTACTAGCCCATAATTCTTTCTTGTGGGGCTTGCAGAGGATATTGCATTACAGTCATCTACATTTACTTTACTACTGAACATACAAGAGCCTTTATAAGTGCAATCTCTCACGCACCGTCATGTTACATGAATAAGTTGATGGCCGGGTGTGTTAACTTGTGCTACTGGGACAGTACACCCTTGCAGGCTGCATGAGGTCATTGCCTTTGGCTGTCCAGAAGAGATGGTAGAAAATTCAATTAAGGAAATAGTCATTCCAAAATAAACTTCTCACATTTTTGGAAATATTTTATTATAAATTTTCATGGGACAACACTGAAAATATAACACTTTGACACAATGTAAAGTAGTCAGTGTACAGCTTGTATAATAGTGTCTATTTGGTGTGCCCTCTAAATAACTCAACACACAACTATTAATATCTAAACTAATTGCAACAAAAAAAAGAGTACACTCCTAAGTAAAAATGGTCAAATTGTGCCCAAAGTGTCAAAATTTTGCCTGTCAAACAGAACTTATCATATAATGGTTCAGCCATCCGCATAATGCCAGACCTCTCGCGGCACACTCTGGCCCAGCGTGCTACCCTTAAGCCTCTTCTGGATGTCTTAAAAGAGAAGGGCCTACCGTTCCGATGGGGATTCCCCTTCTCCCTATCGGTACAGAAGGACTCACGGTGGTGGATCTTACGTTCCCCAGAGGACTTTCCGGCATTCGTCGCGAACCTGGGCCTACCTACCATTTCCATCTCAGAGTGTCCCACAACGCTGCTACAGCCCTGGGTTCCTAGGGGAAAAGTCAGCACCACCATGCCGATCCTACATACTGATTCCAGTAGAGGGCTGCCACCGAGAGGAGATAGGGGCCGCAGAACAGGCCGCCCTCGGCAGCCGACATAGACAAGCCCAGAGGACGTGCATGCCTCCAGGACCTGCATTACTTTCAGTTACCTAAGATAAAGGTCTTTTTCATGCTGACCTCAAGTCTAGTTATCGCCCGTATTGCACAAACATTTGATACTTTCGCCAGTGTTTATGGTTAACTTTATTGTTTCAAGTATATCTAGAGCTCTGTTCGGTTATGTCTGACAGCTTTTTTCCCCAAATAGGCTGGGATCCCCTGTCCTGCCGAGTCATGGCGGATATGTTCCCTAGGAACGTTTGTTCGGTCTTAGTTTATTGTGCAAGGTTTTTATGCCTGCTGTTATTTTTTTTCCTCTCCCTCCTACACTCTTCTTCTCATCTCAAGTCTTTTCTTCTTTCTGTCTTTGGCGGCCGGGCTGATCATGTCCGATTCCTTTTTTCATATATTTCTAATGTCTCATTCCCCTATAGATGGCGGACCTAACCATAGCCTCTCCCAACGCCAAGGGCCTCAATGTCCCGGAGAAAAGGTCGCAGATACTTTACCACCTTCATAAACGAAAGGTGAGAATAGTATGTTTCCAGGAGACCCATTTCAAACAGGGACACTCCCCAACTATCAAAAATAAATACTACCAGACATGGGTAACCTCAGATAATTCAGACTCCCGTTCTAATGTGTAGCGATAGCCATTCCTAAATCCCTCCCTCATCAAATCTTAAAGTGCATGACGGATAGCCTTGGAAGATATATTATCCTTTCGCTGAAGGTGGGGGACCAAACATTTACAATAATCAATGCATACGCCCCAAATTTAAGGCAGGACAGCTTTGTTGCTCGGCTGGTAGACGTTGCGATCCCTGTGTTACAAGGCACCGTAATTTTATGCGGCGACCTTAATGTCACCCTCGACCCCACATTGGATAATTCCAGGGGGAAATCCAGCATTGGTTACTCTACCATTAAACGTATCAAAAAAGCTTTATTCCGTATCCAAATGTTCGATGCATGGAGAATTCAACACCCATCGGACAGAGATTATAGTTTCTATTCCCACACGCAGGACTCATATAGCCGTATCGACTATATATTTCTACAACATAATGCCCTCCCCTGGATACGACATATGGGGATAGGTAACATACTATGGTCTGACCACGCGCCGGTCTATTGTACGATCGAAATTCCCTCTCTCTCGACCCCTAGAGGGTCGTGGCGGCTGAACGAGTCGTTGCTGCTGGATGAGCTCTGTGTTACGGATGTTCAGACCTCTATTACTAGGTTCATAGAGGACCACTCAGTGGACGACACTGCCCCCACCTATAAGTGGGAAGCATTGAAGTGCGTTCTACGAGGCATTTTTATTAAACACGGGTCCCGCATTAAAAAAGAAAGGGCCCAAGACATAGTAAAAGCTCTTCATAGGGTTTCTGAACTGGAGCTCATCCACAAGCGAGCCTTATCGGCCCCTAATCTACAAGCCCTTTTACACGCTAGGATTGAGGTTAAAAAGCTGCTAGATTCCTCTTATAAACGTCTACTACAGGTCGGTAAGGGGAGGTTTTATGAGTTTGGGGATAAGCCAGGCAGACTGCTGGCCAATGCGCTGAGAGAAAGGAGAGCTCATACTCTCATTCCATGCATCAAGAACTCACGTGATGAACTACTTTATGCCACCCCCGATATCTCAAATACTTTCCACGACTTTTATTCTAGGATATACAATTTACCTGTTGGACCCCCTGAGTTAGGTGAGAGGTGCCCTTCCATGCCCTCGCCATTTAGGCACCTCGACAGCTCTATAATTGAAGACCTGGAGAGTCCTTTTTCATTGGAGGATTTATTGGCGGTGATTCGCGACACACCTGGCAACAAGAGCCCCGGTCCCGACGGGTTCCCCGCCAAGTTTTACAAATCCTTTTCAGAACAGCTAGCACCCTTAATGCTTCTCTCCTTTAACTCAATTTCAGATTTGGTCCCTTTCCCACCCCATTCCACCACGGCCCATATTTCTCTGCTCCTTAAGGCTGGAAAAGACCCCACGGCGTGTAGTAGCTTTAGACCAATATCTCTCCTTAATGTAGATTTAAAAATCTATGCCAAGCTCTTGGCAAACAGACTTAGCCCTCTGCTGCCTGACCTGATCCATTTGGATCAGGTCGGTTTTGTCCCGGGTAGGGAGGCGAGGGATAACACCATAAAGACCCTGGACCTAATCCATCATGCACACACTAAAAAACTTTCTTTGATGTTGTTATCTCTGGATGCTGAGAAGGCTTTCGACAGAGTCTCCTGGCAGTCACTTTCTCAGACACTGGAGCATATAGGCTTGGGGCCGGTGTTCTCGTCCAGGATTATGGCCTTATACCATTCTCCGACGGCACACCTTAAGATTAATGGCACTCTGTCGAGACCCTTCTCCATCCATAACGGGACCCGACAGGGGTGTCCTCTGTCACCTTTGTTGTATATCCTGGTCATGGAACATTTGCTATCCGCCATTAAGAACAATCCGGATATACGGGGAATCAATATCGCCAATCGGGAGCATAAATGTGCCGCTTTTGCCGACGATCTCCTCGTTTATCTGTGCAATCCCCTTACATCTCTCCCGTCACTAATGTTGGAACTAAACCGCTTTAGCAGGTGGTCCAACTTTAAAATCAATTTTGATAAATCAGAGGCCCTAAATATTTCCTTGCCTCAAACAACTGTAGATGCTATAAAACCAAATTTCCCCTTTAGATGGCCACCCCACGGCAGTATTGGTTACTTAGGCATTCATATCCCATCCGATCTGACCAGGCTCTTCGCACTGAATTATCAAAATTTTCTGTCAAAACTTGAGGGAGACTTAGTTTCCTGGCAAAGGGGTACTCTTTCTTGGTTCGGCAGGATTAGCGCTCTCCGGATGACGGCCCTGCCAAGACTGTTATATTTGATACAAACGGTCCTGGTTTATGTTCCGGCGGCATATTGGGCCAGGATACAGCGCTTATTCAATCAATTTGTTTGGTCGAAGAAACACGCCCGTCTAAGGAGTAGCGTCCTGACTAGGACCAAGAACGCGGGTGGGGCGGAGTTGCCCGACTGTAGGCGGTATTTTCTGGCAACTGCTCACGCCAGAGTTTTAGACCTGTTATATAACTCTAGTTCCAAGCTTTGGGTAAGTCTGGCACAGGATCTATGCCCTTTATCAGTGCGGACCCTGCCGTGGACCTGGCCACTCCTTACCAAACATACGATTAATATGTCTTATAGCACCAAACAAACACTGAAATCTATACACTCTACACCACTTCGCAATCGCCTGATCCAGCCCAGAGGTCCCCTCATGCCCCTAACGGATAACCCAGAGTTTATACCAGGAGCATCATCCAACAACTTTCTGGGTAGCTCGAAACAAAACCCTTTGAGACTGAACCAGGTAGCCCCGGAGGGTTCCCTCCTACCACTCTTGAAGATTGTAGAGAATCGTAATTTTAAATTGCGGTTCCATTTTGAATACGCCCAACTTAAACATTTTATAACCTCACAAGACATTGTCATGGCTCATCCCTCGCTTCCAACATGTTTTGAAAACCTCTGCGCGGTTTCCTCCGATACACGTCATGCAATATCAAAAGTGTACAAACTCATGACAAGCGCGACAGAGGTATCTCTTCCCCGCTTTTGTGCGGCATGGGAGGAGGAGCTCAATCAGACGTTCCGGGGGGATCAGTGGGAGCGTTGTTTCCGTCTGACCCACAGGTCCGTGGTTGCCACCAGGATGCAAGAAACTAGTTATAAAATACTTTCCAGGTGGTACAGGGTCCCAGCATTTCTGCATGCATGGTGCCCAGAAGTACCTGATACCTGCTGGCGTTGTGGAGCGCAGGGGGGCAGCATGTCCCACATCTGGTGGTATTGCCCGAGCCTGGCGGTCTTTTGGAACAAAGTACTAACAGCCATACGGGAGGTTACCGGGATCACAGTTCCTGGTCGTCCAGAGGCAGTCTTATTGTACATCTTTAATGTACCAGAAAAGACCTACAAAAAATCCCTCCTGGGTCACCTCCTTCAGGTGGCCAAGACGGTGATCCCGCGGCGTTGGAAGGACCCTGCTCCCCCCACGTTAGATGAGTGGGTATTGAAAGTGAATGTGATTCACCGCATGGAGATGGTGATGGCCCAGTCACGTGGACAGACGGTAGGGATGGCCACTAAATGGTTTCAGTGGGAATCATTCCTGTCTGGCGAAAAATTTCTTGACCTAATTTAATCTCCGGAGACTGGGTACTCTGGCCCTTTTCCCCCTGTTATCATACTCCACCCATCCGACAAATTTTGGTCCAACGGACAATGTATCAGACCCGGCCGACACACTCTTTCTTCCTCTATTTCTTCTTCTTTTTCTGACTTATCCCTCTTTCTCTAAATATCATGACTGCTGCTCTTCTTTACTTTCCCTTTCTGTTTCATTATTTTTTTTTTCTTTTTCTCATGGTTTAAACTGAATACCCATGTACTATGTTAATAATTTACATTCTGCCTTCAGGTCTACGACTGTGTTGTGTCGTTTAGACCTTTGATCTATATCATTTGTGTGAGACTGTGACCGGGGTTGTCTATGACGGCCGGTATGTCTCGCCCCGGTTGTGCTCACTCCATGATAGAAAGTAACTCCACTCCAGGGTTAATGCTGTTTCCCTACAGGCTGAAGGAAGGGTTAAAAGGAAACAGGAACAAGGGCGGGGATGCCGGGTGTGAGGGAGTGAACACAACTCCCTGAGTTCTCTGCCGGAGAGGCACATGTGTACTGTTGTGGACTTTTGTTTGGATATTAAACCGTGTGCTGTGACCCTTGGTGCCTGGATCCCGTGTCTTCTGCTGCGCAGCCGACCACGCTACCTCACATATGGTGGAGAATCGGCGGGCATGCCAGCCCGGTGAGGTGTAGCTTCCATTTCTGGTGACCCGGTAGCACATGTCCTGGATTCAAGCGGCTATACTACAGCCCAAACCCGGCGACGCCATGGAGGAAATACTAAAGCAGCAGCAACAGATCAATGCACACCTGCTCCGGTCGTTGGATCATCAGCAGCACTCTTTGAAATTGCAGGAACAAAGGCACCAAGAACAGATGGTTCTCCTGGCCAAGTCGATCCGTGCCGGACCGGCAGCAACAACCCCGGGACCGGGTGACGACGGCAGCGTCCGGAAAGCGGTGAGACAAGCGTTGCAAAAGATGACCCCGGGGGATGATGTGGAAGCGTTCCTGGCGGTGTTTGAGTGGGTGGCCGAGCGGGAAAAGCTGCCGACCCCCCAGTGGGCTGAAGTATTGTCGCCCTTTCTGACGGGGGAGCCCCAAAAAGCGTACCTGGACCTCTGTACCGAGGACGCCTTAGCATATGCGACCCTGAAAGCCGAAATACTTGCTCGGATGGGGATGAATACCTATGTACGGGCTCAGCGGGTAAATCAGTGGTTCTATGAGGAAGCCAAACCCGTACGCTCCCAGGCCTATGACTTGTTGCATCTCGTAAAGAAGTGGTTGCAGCCTGACACTCTGAGCCTGGCGCAAATGGTGGAAAGGGTAGTAGTTGATCGTTTTGTACGCACTTTACCCGTCACCATTCAACGGTGGGTAGGACAGGGCGACCCAAGTACCCTGGACCAATTAGTAGGCCTGGTAGAGCGGCATGTGGCTACGCAGGACTTGATACGGGACACTGAGACTTTGCGTACCGCTCGTCGGTCCGGCCCCTCCAAGCCTAGGGCCAAGGACCCACCGCTGACACCGGGGCAGGAGTCCGCTACCGTCCCGTCTGAGGCCGCGCCCTCCGTCCCTGAGGTCCGGAAGGTTATATACCCTAAACGACAACTCGTCAAGGGGGTTTCCTTCCCTCTTAGATGTTGGCGGTGCCAGCGGGTGGGACATATGGAAGCCCAGTGTCCACTCACCACGGAGCCCATGGATTGTGGGGTTACCCGGCGGGGTTCAATGTATGCTCAGGTGGTGTGTACCGCTGACCTGGTCTCCCCAGAGACTGAGCCCCACTTGTGCCAAATACAGGTGAATGGATGTCCGGTTACAGGCTTATTGGATTCCGGAAGCTTAGTGACCCTTGTGCGATCAACCTTGAGGGCTAAAGTAAAGGCCACAGGACGTACCGTGGGGGTGGTTTGCATACATGGGGACCGACGAGACTATCCCACGGGGATTGTCACCATCACAGCACCTTGCGGTCAGGTGCAACATTAGGTGGCACTTATTAACACTCTTCCCTATGACGTGATCCTAGGAAGGGATCTGCCCTATTTTTGTACTTTATGGAAGGGACCTCCTAAGTCCCCTCAGATATTGGTCAGTCCGGGACCTGAGCCCTACAATCCTGAATCCGGGACGCCTGCCGTAGGGCTCCCCATGATAGGGACAGAATGTGAACCCGATAGGTCGCCCCTAGAGGTATTGGCAGGAGAGGCTGAGACGGTCGAGCCCATCCCGGAGTTGGAGGCGTCCCTGGATACGTTTGGGACAGCCCAACTCCAGGACCCTTCATTAATACATGCCCGGAGTCGGGTGACAGTAGTTGACGGGGTGGCACAGCTGCCCGGTGCCCAGGTAAGGTACCCCCATTTCGCTCTTAAGCAGGATTTACTCTACCGGGTAGATGAAATACGGGGCGTGGGGGTAGAGCAGTTGGTGGTGCCCCAGCCGTATCGCCGGCGGGTCCTCGACTTGGCTCATAAACACCTGATGAGTGGCCACCTAGGGGTCAAGAAAACGCAGGAGCGAATATTACAAAGGTTCTATTGGCCCGGGGTCTTTGGGGAGGTAAAACGGTTCTGCGAAACCTGCCCGGAGTGTCAGCTTACCGCACCCCTGACCCACTTTCGCAGTCCGTTGGTACCGTTACCCATTATAGAAGTCCCTTTTGAACGGATAGGGATGGATCTGGTGGGGCCCCTCGTAAAGTCCGCTCGAGGGCACCAACACATCCTAGTGATCGTTGACTATGCCACCCGGTATCCAGAGGCGATACCTCTCAGACATACTGCGGCGAAGCTTATAGCTCGGGAGTTGTTTGCTGTGTTCTGCCGGGTGGGGTTGCCCAAGGAGATCCTTACGGATCAGGGGACCCCATTCATGTCTAAAGTAACCAAAGAGCTATGCCGGCTACTCCAGATCAAGCAGTTGCGTACGTCTGTGTATCATCCTCAAACGGACGGTTTAGTGGAGCAATTCAATAAAACCCTGAAAACCATGCTCAAAAGGGTGATCTCCAAAGACGGGAAAGACTGGGATATGATGCTTCCCTATTTGATGTTTGCCATACGAGACGTGCCACAGGCATCCACGGGGTTTTCGCCTTTTGAATTGTTATACGGGCGACATCCCCGGGGATTGTTGGACCTGGCAAAGGAAACATGGGAGCAAGAGCCCACCCCCCATAAAAGTGTGATTGAACACATTTTAGGAATGCAGAACCGCATAAGCGCGGTCATGCCAATTGTGAAGGAGCATTTACAGGAGGCTCAGGCCGCGCAAAGCGGCCGCTACAATAGACACGCCACCGTGCGGACCTTTAAACCCGGGGATCGGGTGTTGGTTTTAATCCCCACGGCGGAGAGTAAATTCCTGGCTCAGTGGCAAGGCCCCTACGAGATAAAGGAAAGAGTCGGGGTGGTCAACTATAAAGTATTGCAGCCCGGTAGGCGGAAACCCGAACAAATATACCATATCAACCTATTAAAACCTTGGCAGGAACGGGAAAGCCTGATGGTTGTTTTCTCCCCATCTCCCTCCTCTTCGGGTCGTTCACATCCGGCTCCAACGACCTCCGGAGAGGACGAACCGGAAGTAAGGATTGGAGAAGCCCTTACCAAGACACAGAGGCGAGAGGCCAGACGGCTGGTTCAGCAGAACCCCGATGTTTTCTCCGAGCTGCTTGGTAGGACCAGTCTGATACGACATGACATTGTCACCGAGCCTCACCTGAAGGTACGCCTGAAGTCATACTGGGTGCCGGAGGCTCGAAGACAAGCCATATCAGAGGAAGTGAAGACAATGCTACGCCAGGGGGTCATCGAAAAATCCCGGAGTGAATGGGCTAGTCCCATTGTCCTAATACCAAAACCCGATGGCTCCTTAAGGTTCTGCAATGACTTTAGGAGATTGAACGAAATATCCAAGTTCGATCTCTACCCCATGCCCCGGGTGGATGAGCTGATTGATAGGCTGGGACAGGCGCGATATTTCACCACGCTCGACCTGACCAAGGGGTACTGGCAGGTGCCACTGACGGAGTCCGCCAAGGAGAAAACCGCTTTTGTTACACCGGAGGGTCTCTTCCACTATGTTGTCTTGCCTTTTGGGTTACATGGCGCTCCGGCCACGTTCCAGAGGTTGATGGACTTGGTGCTGGAACCCCACCAGGCGTATGCATCAGCGTACCTTGATGACATCATTATTTACAGCTCTGAGTGGCAGACACGATTTTGCGGGACTATCAGCCCCCTTGACGGACCTTCTCAAAGGCAAGAAGTCCGTCATGGTGCGCTGGACTCCGCAGGCCGAGGACTCCTTCCGGGCCTTGAAGGGGGTCCTGTGCGGACAGCCCGTTCTTGTCAACCCTGATTTCCGGAAGGAGTTCATAGTACAGACTGACGCCTCGGAGGTCGGCCTGGGTGCAGTGCTGTCTCAGGTAGTTCAGGGGGAGGAACACCCCGTCACCTTCTTAAGTAGGAAGCTCACCCCTCCCGAGCGGAATTATAGCGTAGTGGAGAAGGAGTGCCTGGCGATCAAGTGGGCCTTGGAGTCCCTACGCTATTACCTACTGGGACGGCAGTTTCGCTTGGTGACGGATCACTCTCCGCTGGTCTGGATGAGGTCCGCCAAGGAACGGAATGCCCGGGTTACCCGGTGGTTCCTTTCTCTGCAGAACTTCCGGTTTACGGTTGAACACCGGGCCGGTAGGTTGCAGGGCAACGCCGATGCCTTGTCCCGCTTCCCGTGTTTGATGGCGGGAGTTCAACCCCACACGCTTGAACTGAGGGGGGGGGGGTATGTGAGACTGTGACCGGGGTTGTCTATGACGGCCGGTATGTCTCGCCCCGGTTGTGCTCACTCCATGATAGAAAGTAACTCCACTCCAGGGTTAATGCTGTTTCCCTACAGGCTGAAGGAAGGGTTAAAAGGAAACAGGAACAAGGGCGGGGGTGCTGGGTGTGAGGGAGTGAACACAACTCCCTGAGTTCTCTGCCGGAGAGGCACATGTGTACTGTTGTGGACTTTTGTTTGGATATTAAACCGTGTGCTGTGACCCTTGGTGCCTGGATCCCGTGTCTTCTGCTGCGCAGCCGACCACGCTACCTCACATTTGTTAGAGCATGGACGTATATTTTCTTATTATATTCTTATTATAAACTCAATTAAATTTTAAATTGAAAAAATAAAATGTGCCTGTCCATTATTTTCAAGCACTTAACTCTCTTGGCCATTGAGTTCACAAGAGCTTCACAGGAGCCACTGGAATCCTCTTCCATCTTCCATCATGAGATCACGGAGCTGGTGGATATTAGAGACTTTGTGCTTCTCCACCTTCCATTTGAGGCAGCTCAATAGGGTGTAAATCTGGAGACATGCTTGGCCAACCCAGCACCTTTATTCTCAGTTTCTTTCACAAGGCAGTGGTCATACTGGTGGTGTGCTTGGGGTCGTTATCATGTTGAAATACTACCCTGTAGCCCAGTTTCCGTAGGGAGAGGTTCATGATTTGATTCAGTTTGTCACAGTACATGTTGGCATTCATTGCTCCCTCAAATAATTGTAGCCCACAGCCATCAGTACTCATGCAGCCCCAAACCATGACACTCCCACCACCATGCTTGATGGTTGACAATACATACTCGTCTTTGTACTCCTCGCCGGGTTACTGCCACACATGCTTGACACCATCTGAACCAAATAAGTTTATCTTCGTTTCATGAGACCACTGTACATGGTTCCAGTAATCCATGTCCTTAGTCTGCTTGTCTTCAGCAAACCATGGGCCTTCTTGCTCATCATCTTTAGAAGAGGCTTCATTCTGCGACGAAACCCATGTAGAGCAATTTGATGCAGTATGCAGCATATGATCTGAGCTCTGACAGGCTTAGCCTCCCATCCCTTTAACCTTTGCAACAATGCTTGCAGCAGTCATAAGTCTATTTTGAAAATCCCACCTCTGGATGTGACGCTGAGAATGTGCACTCAACTTCTTTGGTCGACCATGATGAGGCCTGTTCTGAATGGAATCTGTCTTGTTAAACCACTGTATGGTCTTGGCCACCATGCTGCAGCTCAGTTTCAGGGTGTTGGCAATCTTCATTATAGCTTAGGCCATCCCTATGTAGAAGAACAATTCTATTTTCAGATCCTCAAAGAAATGTTTGCCATGAGATGCCATGCTGAACTTTCAGTGACCAGTATGAGAGAGTGTGTAAGCGATAACACTAAATGTAACACACCTGTTCCCCATTCACACCTGAGACCTTGTAACACTAATGAGTCACATGAAACCGGGGAGAAAAAAATGCCTAATTGGACACAATTTTTCAAAAAAAATGTAGGGGTGTACTCACTTTTCTTGACAGTGGTTTTTACAGTAATGACTGTGTGTTGAGTTATTTAGAGGGCACACCAAATTGACACGGTTATACAAGCTATACACTGAATACTTTACATTCTATCAAAGTGTCATATGTTCAGTGTTGCCCATGAAAAGATATAATAAAATATTTACAAAAATATGAGGGGTATATTCACTTTTGTGATATACCGTATTTTTGGTTTTTTAAGACGCACCGGATTATAAGACGCACCCCAAATTTGGAGAAAAAAAAAAGGTGAAAAAAAAAAATATGGGTTCCGTTTTATAATCTGGTGGTGTCTTACCAGGGAGAGGGGGCAGCAGCGGAGCTGAGTGATGCAGCCCAGATACTCACTGCGGTCTCTGCTCTGTGCGGGGCCGGTGACGCCGCTCTGCTCTGTGCGGGGGGCAGGGAGTCACCGGCCATTCTGAAGATGTCGGCGGTCTACGGTGAGGGCTTCAAATAATGGCGGTCATAGTCGGCACATGCGCAGATGACAGCTTGAGCTAAGAGCTCCATCTGCGCAGGCGCTGACTCTAGGCGCCATTATTTGAATCCCTGACCGCCGATATCTTCAGAATGACCGCCCGCTCGCCGAGCAGCACAAAGCAGCCGCGCGCCGAGCAGCACATAGCAGCCGTGCACCGAGCAGCACATAGCAGCCGCGCGCCGAGCAGAGCCGAACAGAGTGGAGCCGATGCACACAACAGCGCCGTTCTGACAAGCACCGGCAGCACCCGGTAAGCTACATTCGGATTTTAAGACGCACCCCTCATTTTCCTTCCAAATTTTTGGGAGGAAAAGTGCGTCTTATAATCCGAAAAATACGATACTGAATATACAGAAGATAGTGGTTGCATAGTTTCGTGAATATTTCTTTCACAATGAGGAACATTTTCATAAACAGTATTACTTCTTCAAACACAATCTCTATTTCTTCAAATAGAATTTCTTTGCTCCTTCAACACAATTTTAGTTCCTTCAACACAACCCAGCTCAGTACTACAGTCCAGTTAGTGAAATTCCTAATTTCAACCCACTGTTCTGCGTCTTCTTTCTTTTAGGCCTGTTTCACACGTCAGTGAAAAACACAGACGTTTTTCACTGACGTGTAAAAAACGCATATGGTTCTCCGTGTGTTGTGATTAACGGCACACGTGGGTTGTACATGTGCAATCCGTGATACATGATTCATACTCCGCGATTGCACAAGGACGTATACTAACCTGTCCCCGCTCCTGCTGTCCGTGGTGCTGAACTATCCAGCTCTGCAGCATCCGGCCACCGCTGTCTCTCACCTCTGCAGTTACTTCTGGGTCGGCTCTGGCTGCATACATGAATATGCATGCAGTAATTAGCCAGCCAGGAAGCTGCACAGAGCGTCGCTGGAGAAGGTGAGTTGAAAATGTTTTTAATTATCAGTGTACGTTTTTTTCTGGAACGTGTTTCACGGACAAACCATAGTGTGGTCCGTGGGACATCAGTGATGCCAGAAAAAATGGACTTGTCTCCATGTGGCAATCACGGACACGCGTGTACCCTGCACGGAAACATGGTTAGTGAAAAATCACTGATGTGTGAGCAGACCCATTGATTATAATAAGTCTGCGTATGTCCGTGATCCTGGTACATATAAAAACTAGCACATATGTACCAGAATCACTGACATGTGAAACAGGCCTTAAAGTAATGATTTTGCCAATATCGCTGGATCTAGCTTCTCTAGCTCTGAGACTTTGGGAACTCCCGCCTGGGACACTCTCTTCATCTAACATACTATTCTGTCCTAGCCCATTATCTTTATGAGTTATAAACTCGGGGCCATACTGTTATTTGTCCTGTCCCAGGTCCGGTCTCCAGCCGTTCACTCTGTATCTCGGTCAGCTTTCTTTAGCAGCACACTCTGTATCACAGTGAACTCTGTCTTGCTCCCTCCTCCGGATCTCACTATCATTTTCCTTGGTTTCCTCACTCTAGCACTCTAGGAGCACCCCCGTCATGCAGCTCTGTTCACTAGCCAGACCTTAGGTCCGTCACTACTGCATATTGGGCCCTATTTGCCCTTCCAACAGGAAACTGTCACTGTTCCCTCACTTTAGCCCTTCCCACTCTAGGCTAGTCCCAAACATTAAAGGGGTATTCCCATCTCCAAGATCCTATCCCAATATGTAATAGGTGAAGTAATAAGAATATAAGCAATTACTGTGACAACATGGACACTCACTGCCTAGCATGGGTTAACTTTCTTAAAATTCAGCCAGACATGAAGACACTTTGTTTATAAATGAGGGATAATCCCTCATTGTTCTACAAGACTCTTGGGAGTTTAGTATTGAAGTGTTTGTTGACTCATGTAATTGTTTTGGCCATTGAAGGCCAGACACCCAGATAACTCAATTATGCGAACTTCCCATTGTATTACTAAGTGAATTGCTAGATGTGATGTAATTTACCTGTCTCACCCTTATCTCTGGATATTAGAATATAGCTTGAAATTCATCCAATAAGAGAAGCAATCTTGTACAACCAATCCGATAAGGGCACAGTATATCCGAAGGGAAGGCTATGGCTATAAAAAGGGACTTCTTTAAGTCACCAGTTGTTGATGGATGTTGCATGATCCAGTCTAAGCTCTTGGGAGCTGGCTAGGGGATCAGAACCAGAATGCCTTGGGGACTCGGTCTAGGGACTTTGGCTCCGACTACAGGATAACTTGGCTACATGGCTTCAATCTAGGAACTTCGATTCCGATTGGAGACCATATCCACGGTCTAGGGATTTCGACTCCGGCTGCCAGGATTATATCACATCATCACACCAGAGACTACTTAAGGAAGAAACCCAGGTTGGGACAATTTGGTCACCTGGCTACAGACTTTGCAGACCTCAGCCAGCTTCCTAAATCTGGCGTTATTCCAGTCTTGGTGGGTGCCCGCCGAAAGCGGGGTGCTGCTGGATTGGAGTAAGTAGCCCTGGAAGCTCTGAGACATGGACATTCTAATCCCTGGTGAACCAGAGGAAGGGTGAGACTCTGCTGCCTGTTACATTTGTGTGTTTTGCTGGTTATGTGTTATGTGCCGTTAATTGTTTGGGGATCCAATAAAGTCTTAATATTGTGATTCCCTCATCTTGTGTTGTCTGAGTAGTGTTCGGCCCATGGTTAAGGAGGTCGGCGTTCAGTTGGGATGAGCCCTGGGCCACGCTGTCTTTCTAAAGGCGGCCGGGCCAGCAGACGAGAGCACCCACTGACCCTCGTGTCTCCACAATTGGTGGCAGCAGTGGGACACTACTCGGCCTGGTTTATTCAGGGGAGCTGCAGAGGACTGGTGTTCGTGGACACCATCCAGGGCTCAACAACCAGGGAGGCACATAAAGATACCCAGCAGGCCATAGGGGAGGCATTCAGGTTTCGGACGCTGCCATGTCCAACCCCACCAGCTCAGCCATGGGACAAGGACAAGAGAGGAGTTACGACCGCAGCAGTAAATGGATGCTACAGGATCTGTGCCAGAGGCGAAAGATTGACTACAGGAACGCTGACACTCGGTCGGACTTGATCCGGAAATTAGTCCGTTGGGATGCCCAGAATGATGCAGAGGACGATGAGGATCCCACCGATATTGACCCAGAGGATTTAAACTATGTGCCGCATCATGGATCTAGTGACAATCGGGAATCAACTTGGTCCCAAATGGCCCGAGCCACAGCATTGTTGGCTGCATTGGGGCCTAAATCCTCAAGAGAAGATAGGGCTTGTGTTCTGGAATATGTTTATGGGGTTCCAGCTGCCGTACTGCTAACACCAGCCGCTCGAGAAGGATGATCCCGCTACCCAGCAGAAGCTGCACCAAAACAAAGGTTTACAAACAGGGCCTGTGACTTGCCCAATCTACGGCGCTGTTATACATGTGGGCGCCTTGGACATATGGATAAAGATTGTCTCCAAAACCGAGGCCCCATGCTTGGAGCCCATCTGCCAGCTCAGCCGGTCAAAGTCTGTGACATTCAGAGCCAGGGACTATGAGACACTGGCTCCTCCATTACCCTGGTAAGCTCAGTTATTGTTTCCCTAGAAGACCATTTACCGGATTCCCAATTATCCATCTCCCTGGATGAGGGCCAGCGCTCGGACATCCCTCTGGCATGTGTGCAGTTGGACCTAAGGACCAACCAGGGAGACGATGATGTGAGACTTGTGGACAGCCTCCCCACACCTGGTATTTTGGGGACTAACCAGGAAGCGATCGATGTGAGACTTGTGAACAGCCTCCCAACACCTGCTATTTTGGGGACCAACCAGGAAGCGATGGATGTGGGATTTGTGAACAGCCTCCCCATACCTGTCATTGTGGAGACTGACCAGAGCAAGGCTGATGTGGAGTTTATGAACAGCCTCCCCACACCTGTGATTTTGGGGTCTGACCAGGAAGAGGTCCATATGGAGCTTATGGACAGCCTCCCCACACCTGTTGTTTCGGGGACTAACCAGGAGGAAGTTGATTTAGGGCTCATGGATGGTCTCCCCACTTCTGTTGTTTCAGGGAATAGCCGGGAGAAAGTTAAAGTGGGGTTCATGGATGGCCCCACCAAGCCTATTGTTTCGGATACCAACCAGAGGGAAGTGGAAGTGGGGCTTGTGGATTACCTGCTCACACCAGTTATTTTGGAGTATGACATAGGACAAGGACTATCCAGCCAGTTTGTAGCAGCCATCACCCACTTCAAAGCCAAGCAGGACCCTGATGTGGATCTTTCTAACATCTTTTTCAAGGATAATTCACATTGCCAGTCTCCATCATCCACTTCTGAGCCAACAACCGTGAGTAAGCCTAACCAGACTCTGGCTATTGACCGGGGGAAAATTGATAGTAAGAAATTTATGCAAGCCCAACTCATGGACCCCACCTTAATCCTTGTCCACAATATGGCTGCTCAACCTGGGGGAGGTAATCAGGGGAAGGTGTATAGATGCGAGCCTCTGTTGCTGACCTCACCATTAAAAAGGACAATGCCATCAAGAGGAGAAGGGTGATCGGAAGCCTATCATGTCTGGCTTATATTAAGAAGGGGGAGGAATATGACGACATGGACACTCACTGCCTAGCAACTTTCTTAAAATTCAGCCAGACATGAAGACAGTTTGTTTATAGATGGGGGATAATCCCTCATTGTTCTACAAGACTCTTGGGAGTTTAGTATTGAAGTTTTTCTTGACTCATATAATTGTTTTGGCCACTGAAGGACAAAACACCCAGATAACTCAATTATGCAAACTTCCCATTGTATTACTAAGGGTACCTTCACACTTTAGCGATGCAGCAGCGATCCGACCAGCGATCTGACCTGGTCAGGATCGCTGCTGCATCGCTACATGGTCGCTGGTGAGCTGTCAAACAGGCAGATCTCACCAGCGACCAGTGACCAGCCCCCAGCCAGTAGCGACGTGCAAGCGACGCTGCGCTTGCACGGAGCCGGCGTCTGGAAGCTGCGGACACTGGTAACTAAGGTAAACATCGGGTATGGTTACCCGATGTTTACCTTAGTTACCAGCTCACACCGCTTAGCGTGTGCAGGGAGCAGGAGCCGGTACTGGCAGCGTGAGAGCTGCGGAGGCTGGTAACGAAGGTAAATATCGGGTAACCACCTTGGTTACCCGATGTTTACCTTGGTTATAGCTTACCACAGGCTGTAAGACGCCGGCTCCTGGTCCCTGCACATTCAGGATTGTTGCTCTCTCGCTGTCACACACAGCGATGTGTGCTTATCAGCGGGAGAGCAACAATAAAAAAATGAACCAGCACTGTGTGTATCGAGCAGCGATCTCACAGCAGGGGCCAGATCGCTGCTCAGTGTCACACACAGCGAGATCACTAATGAGGTCACAAAAAACGTGACTCAGCAGCGATCTCAGTAGCGATCTCGCTGTGTGTGAAGTACCCCTAAGTGAATTGCTAGATGTGATGTAATTTACCGGTCTCACCCTTGTCTCTGGACATTTGAATATAGCTTGAAATTCATCCAATAAGAGAAGCAATTTTGTACAACCAATCCGATAAGGGCACAGTATATCCAAAGGGAAGGCTATGGCTATAAAAAGGGACTTCTTTAAGTCACCAGTTGTTGATGGATGTTGCATGATCCAGTCTAAGCTCTTAGGAGCTGGCTAGGGGATCAGAACCAGGATGCCTTGTGGACTCGGTCTAGGGACTTTGGCTCCGACTACAGGATCACTTGGCTACATGGCTTCAATCTAGGGTCATCGATTCCGATTGGAGACCATATCCACAGTCTAGGGATTTCGACTCTGGCTGCCAGGATTTTATCACATCATCAAACCAGAGACTACTTAAGGAAGAAACCCAGGTTGGGACAATTTGGTCACCTGGCTACAGACTTTGCAGACCTCAGCCAGCTTCCTAAATCTGGCGTTATTTTTGTCTCAGTGGGTGCCCGCCGAAAGCGGGGTGCTGCTGGATTGGAGTAAGTCACCCTGGAAGCTCTGAGGCACGGACATTCTAATCCCTGGTGAGCCAGCGGAAGGGTGAGACTCTATTGCCTGTTGCATTTGTGTGTTTTGCTGGTTATGTGCCGTATGCCGTTAATTGTTTGGGGATCCAATAAAGTCTTAATAGTGTGATTCCCTCACCCTGTGTTGTATGAGTAGTGTTATGCCCACGGTTAAGGAGGTTGGCGTTCAGTTGGGATGAGCCCTGGGCCACGCTGTCTTTCTAAAGGCGGCCAGGCTAGCGGACGAGAGCACCCACTGACCCTCGTGTCTCCACAATTACCTCCAATTAGAAATGTAGAATAGTTCTTCTGATAAGCTCTGTCACTTACCTCAGGGCATTACAGTAGCTTAGGTAGCCAAGGTTATGACAACACATATAGCTACAGTTAGTTGTTAGTGGTCGTAACTATGGATACCCAAGTTACTACCATGCCTGCACATGAGGTAAGTGACATAGCTTATCAGGAAAGCTAGACTACATTTATTGGAAGTGTTTACTAATATTCTTATTACACCAACTACATATTGAGACTACATATTGAGATAGGTTCTTAGAGATGGGAATACCCCTTTAACGCTTTCCTTTCCTACTGTCAAGCAAAATGCAATTCAACATTACTAACACATGTCACAGTTTACATTATACTTTAAAAAAAACAAAAAAACAAACAATGTTGACTTAAAGCTGGGAAACGTGGCAGTATGTCCATCTTCTCACATAAACATGAATTTCAAGAACCGTATACCTTTAATTTGTATGCGCTTCAAGTCTACGTTATTTCTATCTCAGTAACTTCCAATCTCTGTTGCCAATGAGTGATAGCACTACATACAGTTAGGTCCAGAAATATTTGGACAGTGACACAATTTTTGCGAGTTGGGCTCTGCATGCCACCACATTGGATTTGAAATGAAACCTCTACAACAGAATTCAAGTGCAGATTGTAACGTTTAATTTGAAGGTTTGAACAAAAATATCTGATAGAAATTGTAGGAATTGTACACATTTCTTTACAAATACTCCACATTTTAGGAGGTCAAAAGTAATTGGACAAATAAACCAAACCCAAACAAAATATTTTTATTTTCAATATTTTGTTGCAAATCCTTTGGAGGCAATCACTGCCTTAAGTCTGGAACCCATGGACATCACCAAATGCTGGGTTTCCTCCTTCTTAATGCTTTGCCAGGCCTTTACAGCCGCAGCCTTCAGGTCTTGCTTGTTTGTGGGTCTTTCCGTCTTAAGTCTGGATTTGAGCAAGTGAAATGCATGCTCAATTGGGTTAAGATCTGGTGATTGACTTGGCCATTGCAGAATGTTCCACTTTTTTGCACTCATGAACTCCTGGGTAGCTTTGGCTGTATGCTTGGGGTCATTGTCCATCTGTACTATGAAGCGCCGTCCGATCAACTTTGCGGCATTTGGCTGAATCTGGGCTGAAAGTATATCCCGGTACACTTCAGAATTCATCCGGCTACTCTTGTCTGCTGTTATGTCATCAATAAACACAAGTGACCCAGTGCCATTGAAAGCCATGCATGCCCATGCCATCACGTTGCCTGCACCATGTTTTACAGAGGATGTGGTGTGCCTTGGATCATGTGCCGTTCCCTTTCTTCTCCAAACTTTTTTCTTCCCATCATTCTGGTACAGGTTGATCTTGGTCTCATCTGTCCATAGAATACTTTTCCAGAACTGAGCTGGCTTCATGAGGTGTTTTTCAGCAAATTTAACTCTGGCCTGTCTATTTTTGGAATTGATGAATGGTTTGCATCTAGATGTGAACCCTTTGTATTTACTTTCATGGAGTCTTCTCTTTACTGTTGACTTAGAGACAGATACACCTACTTCACTGAGAGTGTTCTGGACTTCAGTTGATGTTGTGAAAGGGTTCTTCTTCACCAAAGTATGCGGCGATCATCCACCACTGTTGTCATCCATGGACGCCCAGGCCTTTTTGAGTTCCCAAGCTCACCAGTCAATTCCTTTTCTCTCAGAATGTACCCGACTGTTGATTTTGCTACCCCAAGCATGTCTGCTATCTCTCTGATGGATTTTTTCTTTTTCTTCAGCCTCAGGATGTTCTGCTTCACCTCAATTGAGAGTTCCTTAGACCGTATGTTGTCTGGTCACAGCAACAGCTTCCAAATGCAAAACCACACACCTGTAATCAACCCCAGACCTTTTAACTACTTCATTGATTACAGGTTAACGAGGGAGACGCCTTCAGAGTTAATTGCAGCCCTTAGAGTCCCTTGTCCAATTACTTTTGGTCCCTTGAAAAAGAGGAGGCTATGCATTACAGAGCTATGATTCCTAAACCCTTTCTCCGATTTGGATGTGAAAACTCTCATATTGCAGCTGGGAGTGTGCACTTTCAGCCCATATTATATATATAATTGTATTTCTGAACATGTTTTTGTAAACAGCTAAAATAACAAAACTTGTGTCACTGTCCAAATATTTCTGGACCTAACTGTAGAAGTAATCTCCGATTTATCATTTGCACTTTATTTAAGGGGTAACTGTGCTCTCAAGTAACTTTTTAGAATAAGGTATCCTGTATGTGTACATGAGGGATAACACAATTTCTGGCCATTTTGTTACTTATACTTATGGATGTGATGTCTTTGGACTGTGGGAGGAAACCAACACAAACATGGGGAGAACATACAAACCCCTTGCAGATGTTGTCCTTAGTGAGATTTGAACCCAGGACCCCAGCGCTGCAAAACAACAGTGCTAGCCACTGAGGCACCCTGGCGCCCTCTCAGCAGTCCCCTCTGCTGACTGTATTTGTATTTTGTAATCCACTTTGCAGTTTGGTGTAACTAAGTGGCTACAAGATATTCTGGTGCTAAGGATGGTTGCCACGAATAGACACCAGGTACCACTCCAGGGCAGTTCATGGACCTGCAGCAGCTGACCGATGGGTCAAGGCAGGAGTATCAAGTACTGAGGGCACAGGCAGACATAAAGTCAGATGGTCCAAGGTGGGTCCTGGCAGGACAGATGCAAAAAACATAGGAGCAGAGAGATCAGAATCAATGGGTACACAAGCCAGAGTCAGTATCAGGAGAGGCAAACTGAAATGCAGCCAGACAGGGAAGAAGACACAAAAGGACTTGAACCCAAGTTCAAGCAACATATGCAGGTTTGAGGTGCCTTATACAGTGCCTTGCAAAAGTATTTGGCTCGCTTGATTTTTTTCAACCTTTTCCCACATTTCAGGCTTCAAACATAAAGATAAAAATTTACAATTTATGGTGAAGAATCAACAACAAGTGGATACAATTGTGAAGTTGAACGAAATTTCTTGCTTATTTTAAACTTTTTTAAAAAATAAAAAACTGAAAATTGGGGTGTGCAATATTATTCGGCCCCTTTAAGTTAATACTTTGTAGCGCCACCTTTTGCTGCGATTACAGCTGCGAGTCACTTGGGGTATGTCGCTATCAGTTTTGCACATCGAGAGACTGAAATTCTTGCTCATTCTTCCTTTGCAAACAGCTCAAGCTGAGTGAGGTTGGATGTAGAGCGTTTGTGAACAGCAGTTTTCAGCTCTTTCCACAGATTCTCGATTAGATTCAGGTCTGGACTTTGACTTGGCCATTCTACCACCTGGATATGTTTATTTGTGAACCATTCCATTGTAGATTTTACTTTATGTTTTGGATCATTGTCTTGTTGGAAGACAAATCTCCGTCCCATTCTCAGGTCTTTTGCGGACTCCAACAGGTTTTCTTCAAGAATGGTCCTGTATTTGGCTCCATCCATCTTCCCATCAATTTTAACCATCTTCCCTGTCCCTGCTGAAGAAAAGCAGGCCCAAACCATGATGCCGCCACCACCATGTTTGACAGTGGGGATGGTGTGTTCAGGGTGATGAGCTGTGTAGCTTTTATGCCAAACATATTGTTTGGCATTGTGCCCAAAAAGTTCAATTTTGTTTCATCTGACCAAAGCACCTTTTTCCACGTTTGGTGTGTCTCCCAGGTGGCTTGTGGCAAAGTTTAAACGACACTTTTTATGGATATCTTTGAGAAATGGCTTTCTTCTTGCCACTCTTCCATAAAGGCCAGATTTGTGCAGTGTACGACTGATTCATGTCCTATGGACAGACTCTACCATCTCAGCTGTAGATCTCTGCAGTTCACCCAGAGTGATCATGGGCCTTTTGGCTGCATCTCTGATCAGTCTTCTCCTTGTTTGAGATGAAAGTTTTGAGTGCTTCTTGGGATGTTTAAAGTTTTGGAAATCTTTTTGTAACCAAATCTGGCTTTAAACGTCTCCACAACAGTATCACGGACCTGCCTGTTGTGTTCCTTGTTCTTCATGATGCTCTCTGTGGTTTAAACAGAACACTGAGACTATCACAGAGCAGGTTAATTTATACAGAAACTTGATTACACACAGGTGGCTTATATTTATCATCATCAGTCATTTAGGACAACATTGGATCATTCAGAGATCCTCAATGAACTTCTGGAGTGAGTTTGCTGCACTGAAAGTAAAAGGGACGAATAATATTGCACGCCCCACTTGTCAGTTACTTATTTTTTACAAAACTTTAAAATAAGCAATAAATTTCATTCAACTTCACAGTTGTGTCCCACTTGTTGTTGATTCTTCACCCAAAAATGCAAATTTTTATCTTTATGTTTGAGGCCTGAAGTGTGGAAAAAGGTTGAAAAAATCAAGGGGGCCAAATACTTTCGTAAGGCACTGTAAATGCACTACTGGTAGGGGAATGAGCAGCAACACTCGCAGGAGGCAGGTGATTAAACTCCTATAGAGCCTTACTACAGCTGGGTGGAGACTCTCCAACAACAGGAGAATACAGCAGAGCTGGATGTTTTGCAAAGGGCAGCTCATGAGATGAACTGACAGGCAGAGGAGAAGAGCAGTGCCTGCAGTGAATAAGGCAGCATTTACCAGCCTCGCAAGTCACAGAGGGAAAGAAGTGTCTGATAAGTGGAAAAGGAAGTGCGGCACCCCTGAGGCTTCAGTTGCCACAGGGTACTGCACCTCACCAGACGTGCAGTATTCATCCCGGGTAAGGAGGAGGTCATTGCCAGTAAACCACCACAATCCACAAAAACACACAGTTAGTTACCCATCCACCGGGACTGGGTTAGGGTAGGGTCATTTGGACAGTCACCACACAGTATGGGACCTCCCACCCACTAGTTCAGCAACCCGGGGGGGTGGAGCTACACAACGGGGAGCAAGGCGACAGACACACACAGACAGTGAGAGACTGACACTGAACAGTGACAGACAGGAAACAAGTGAGACAGGAGGAGAACACGGTTGCTGAGGGGAGAGCTGCACCATAGCTGACTCAGAACCGAATGCACGGAGAACAGGGTGCGGAGCCCTAGGCTGGTGGGCACTGCATGTCCTGCCAGCAGAATCCCCCGGGCATAGGATTTTAAGTCTTCTCGCCCACACAAAGCGCCCGGGGCACAGCAACATATAGAGCCAGGAGTCAAGACAACAGAGCAGCACCAGTAACGGACTCGCGCTGCCTGCTATACGCGACAGGTACGGGGTCCATTCAAGGACCCGGGTCCCTGCATGGCTTTAGGCCAAAGGGACTCACACAACACAGTGCAGGGAGGAAGGACTCACAGGAAGAAAGACTGGTTCTGGCCTGTGAACTATCCGGGATCGGCTGAGGCCCATGACAGCGGAGTCCGTCAGTCCAAAGGCGGTGACATCTCAGTGAGTAAAGAACTATAACGCGACCCGCGCTCCTTAATTAGAGTGGACTACTACTTCCAACCCACCTGTGGGCCCGAGCTCTGCCTATGGAGAGCTGTACCAACCTAGCTGCACTACCACTGGCCCTCAGAGGAAACCCCTTGCAGCAGCTCCCATATTATAGCCGCACACCACAGGGGGCATCACGAATAACTAGTATCCCCATCATCATTCCCCCCTTTATTGACACTACTGGGGTCTCGGAAGAGGGACTAGCCGCTGTGACATCCCAAACCCCCGCACCGGCCCGGTGACGAGTAACCCTTAGGACCACGTGGGCGCATCAACTTGGCGTCGCGAACAGGATATCATGCCCGCCTCCTCGGGAAGTGAAGAGGTATGGGCTGATTGCGCAGTCAGATTCCGGATGCAAGACGATGAGCAGCAACCCAAGTACCTAGGAGCGCGGGGTGGAAGTGATCTGCTCTCCTGACCATCCTGAGGATGTACCGGTGCCACGACCCATCATAACCTTGGAGTTCTTGGAGGAGAAAATGAGGTGTATGGGAGCTCAACTGCTGGAGCTACAAACAGGAGCTGTCTGGAGGTGGCAGGCAACCCTGCTGAGAAAAGCGACAACACCAGCCCTGGAGGGACACCTACAAGATACCGACATCTGAGGCCCTGGAAACTGGATGACCTGGTGGGACCACTGGCAGCAACCCCACCCCCTCACCCAGCCGCGTCAGACAGAGCCTGGCCTGGGACTTGATGGCCGCCAAGGGGGGAGATCTAGAGGCTCCCCGGGAACCCACCTTGACAGCGGGCTCTATCGATGTGACCTGCGAACAGCAGCTCCGGAAACTGCTGGCTGAGCAGGAGTGCCGGGCTCGGCATGACGTCTTGGAGGCCCGCAAACCTGGCCGCCAAGCAGCGGTGCCATAAACGACCCACGGAGCGAGGACCACTGAGGCATGGCATCGTGGTGAGGTTCGACTTAGAGAGGGGGTGGGGGTTCATCGGTGAGTCTGGGATGACAAAAGAGGTTTGTCTCCAGGCAGGACGTTGAATCCCACCTCAGCAAGGGATACCCAGACCAGGACCTCTACCCGGGCGACCACATCACCTATACCCGCCAAAAGGGGAAGAGGTGTTGGTACGCCCTGGATGTGCGGGCAGACCGGTTGTGGAAAGACCCTGACTCTGACCCTGAACTGGACCCTGGCAGTGCCACTGAGGGACCTTGTGACCAGGGGACCCAAACTGTCATGTTCATGGCATACATGAGACCCCAGAGGGTCTCAAAGCGGGACACCACAGAGTAATAATGAGTTCACCTGGACCCTGTAAATAGTTTATTGGTTCCTGAATAATTAGTGATGCTAATGTTTTTTTTTTCCTTAAAGTGATAAGTGTAACGTTGAAATGGACATCTGGGCCACTGGACTAGGTGTGGCCAGGACTACCCTGTAAATAATTTGCACTTGTTGTGCACCCTACCAGAATTAATATGACCACAGGATCTCAAAACCTGTCGCGCGTGCAGAATTAATGAAGAGTGGTTTGGAACACTCTGAAGCATGCCCAGAGCCTACGTTGGGGGTTTGAGTCAGGTCCCCCATATTGCAGTTTTCTTGAAAAATTGTTGCACTTGATTGCAGCAATGCAAGGTGCAAAAGTGAAAGTTTTATTGCATTTTATGATACCAAGAATTTTATATGTTTTAATGTAGAGAATATAAGAGTTTGTAATGTTCAAGAAACTACGACTGCAAAATTTTTTCCAGTCATAACTACTGTATTGTTTTCAATACAGTAGTTATGTTTTCAGATTTCTCTGATTAGATATACACTACAGTTCAAAAGTTTAGGGTCACTTAGATATTTCCTTATTTTTGAAAGGAAAGCACTTTTTTTTTCAATGACGTTAACATGAAATTAAACAGAAATAAACTCTATACATTGTTAATTTGGTAAATGACTCATCTAGCTTCAAACATCTGGTATTTAATGCCATATCTACATAGGTGTATAGAGGCCCATTTTCAACAACTACCACTCCAGTGTTCTAATGGTGCATTGTGTTTGTGTGCCGCCCCTGCAGCGGTCGAACCGCTCGGATCCGGGGGTTGCTGTGGCTCGAGGGTCTGTACCTTGCCTCCATGCACTGTATTTTAGATGTTCTGAGTGACCCCTCTGCTTGAAGCTGTTGGGGCCCGCTCCCTACTGTTAAGTAGGGGAGCTGTGCTCTCGATGGCTGACACTTGGGATTTCAGTGGGCCGCATAGGTTGGAAAGCCCTATCCCCCTCTTTGTGTTGATGCCTTCAATCTCTGAGCTCTTGGGGAAAGTTCATAAAGAGACTATCCTCCACAGGTTAACTATCAGGTTGCGTGAAGCTACTCCCTGATCTAGGGTCCAGTACCCCGCCGTGATCGGTACTGGTTCGGATACTAGGTACTCCGGTGCCGACCGTTCCCCAAAACTAAGCCTAGCACCTTTCTCCAATACCCGGCGACCGAGTCTCCGACTCCTTCGGTCCCAGACCACCGTCCGCGATCTAGCCAAAAGTCCCCAAGGATCTCCAAGAATCTCCAACTCCCAGCTCCTCACTCTTTGGGAGCTACTACTGCACTGACTAAACATTGCTCTCCACTTCCTCTCACTGACTTCTCCCCTCCCACCAGTCTGCCTGATCCCTAGGCGAGTGGCACTTTTCCAGCTAGACCACCCACTGGTGTGCCTGACAGGGTGTGGTGTGAGGTGTGACTAGGATTTGAATGCTGATCAAGCAATACCAAAGGTTAGGATCCCAGAACCATGGGGGTTTGAGTCCTGCACCAGAAGAGAAAGCAGTGCAGTACCCTGTGACACTCTGACTAGTTTAGGGGTGTCACATTTGCTAACTGTTTTAGAAGGCTAATGGATGTTATGTCCCCACTTAAAGGTGATTGAAGGCGCGTAGTTGTGGGATGGCGTGAGAATCTTACCTTCGTTTTTCCTATAGGTGAGGCAGACATGACCAGAGCGCTCCGGAGTTAAACATGCACATGCTGGGATGAAACAATGGTGGTTTATTTTCTCCAAAGGTTAAGGACATGCAAGAGTACAGCGGTCCAAGTACCTGGCATTGTGGTTCTCTTGTGATGCTTGTTTCTGGAGCCACTAAGGTCAGAAGACTTTGCTTCAGCAGCTCCAATAATGGGTGTTATTCTCACAATCTCTGGCTGTAACTGAGTATGCCAGGAAGTGATGTAAGAGGAGCAGCAGACACTCCCATGGGCTGGACAAAAGAAACGGAGGAGCCGAAAGGTCTGACCAGTAGATGGCAGCAGAGACAAGCATGAAAAACATTAAATAACAGTTTTAACTAAAACAATTAGGAACAGCACAGATGTTTAGAAATCCCTTGAAAACCCTTGTGCAACTATGTTAGAAAAGCTGAAAACAGTTTTGCTTATTTCAGAAGCTATAAAACTGACCTTCCTTTGAGCTAGTTGAGAATTTGGAGCATTACATTTGTTGGTTCCATTAAACTCCCAAAATGGCCAGAAAAAGAGAACTGTCATGTGAAACTCGACAGTCTATTCTTGTTCTTAGAAATGAAGGATATTCCATGCGAGAAATTTCCAAGAAATAGAAAATTTCCTACAACTGTGTGAACTACTCCCTTCAGAGGAGAGCACAAACAGGCTCTAACCAGAGTAGAAAGAGAAATGGGAGGCCCCGCTGCACAACTGAGCAACAAGACAAGTACATTAGAGTCTCTTGTTTGAGAAATCGACGCCTCACAGGTCCTCAACTGACAGCTTCTTTAAATAGTACCCGCAAAACACCAGTGTCAATGTCTACAGTGAAGAGGTGACTCCAGGATGCTGGCCTTCAGGGCAGAGTGGCAAACAAAAAGCCATATCTGAGACTGGCTAATAAAAGGAAAAGATTAATATGGGCAAAAGAACACAGTCATTGGACAGAGGAATATTGGAAAAAAGTGTTATGGACAGACAAATCGAAGTTTGAATGTTTGGATCACACTTGTGAGATGCAGAACTGCTGAAAAGATGCTGGAAGAGTGCCTGGCGCCATCTGTCAAGCATGGTGGAGGTAATATGATGGTCTGGGGTTGCTTTGGTGCTGGTAAAGTGGGAGATTTGTAAACGTATAATATATCAAAGGATAATCAAGGGGTCCTCAATTCAAAAATCACTATGACAAAATACCCCATCTTTATTACAAAAAATACAAAACAATCCCACACATTGGAAGAAATATGCCCAAAAAGTGCCCATCAAGCCAATTCAACTTGTGGGAGGGGCTTCTGGAAGCATGGGTGAATTATCTCCAGATTACCTCATCAAATTAACAGCTAGAATGCCAAAGGTCTACAAAGCTGTAATTGCTGCAAAGGGATCATTCTTTGATGAAAGCAAAGTTTGAAGGAGAAAATTATTATTTCAAATAAAAAATCATTATTTCTAAGCTAGTCAATGTCTAAACTATATTTTCTATTCATTATGCAACTCATTTGATAAATAAAAGTATGATTTTTCATAGAAAAGACAAAATTGGCTGGGTAACCGCAAACATTTGAACTGTAGTATACATACATTACATAGGAGAAAATGAGGAAGGTGCATATACATCATATAGGAGCCAATTAGGCTGGTATACATACATCACATAGGAGCCACTGACACTTATATACATACATAATATTGGAGACACTGAGGCCAATATACATATATCACATAGAAGACAGATATGAAGGTGTATATCGATCAGATAAAATACACTGGGACTGCTGCAGATACATTACATAGGAAACACAGACGTTCTCCACCCCTGATTTACATGGACCGGCTGTCACTCATGTACAAGGTGATGTCCACCGCATGGCACAACACAGAGATTACAACGGGATAGAAAGGGAGAGGAAGACTATGACAATAAGGAGTGGGGGATGGAACACCTAATGACACTAACCTGTGTCTACCCCTTGAGCTGCTCTAACATCCCTATACAAATCCTTTGCCTTGGCTTTGTGTGACATACCTAGTCCCTTACTGTCCTTCGACTCACCCTATCTAATGCCACGGTCGGTGAGTACACTAGACGTCACTCCTGCTGTAATATAACACAGGAGAAGGAAGACAGACAGGGGAACATAGACAAAAGAAATATGAAAACACACTTGACTACTGCAGCCAAACACCAGGTTAGCAGATCCCAGTTACAGATCTCCAGCAGCAGATCTCCAGCAGCCAATAGAGTTCTCCAAGGTGGTCAGAATAAAATGAATCTATTACTGGCATCAGGTGATGGTTCATGTGACTATTTAAAGGGAAGAGGAGTGGTCACAAACTGACTGCAGCTAAGATGAACTAACCAGGAGCTAACAGCAAGGAAAATGTCATTAACCTTTTCTGTACTAAAAGAAGGCAACCACATTTAAAATCCAGCGTCTCACAAGTCCCAGAGATGTTACAAGTTTCCTAATGATGGGAGATACTCGTGATACCAACTGGCAGCAATAAATAACCAACGATCAATAAATACTGACCATTTGTCGGTGATTCAACAGCCTGTTTTTACAGACAGACCACGTTTAACAATATGCACTTAACTATCTGTAATAGATTGCTTAGGTTGCGATTGTTCTCAGCAGCGTGAGTCCTGTTTACACAGGACAATGCACTGCTAAGAATGATTCTTTGCGCTGCACAACAGATCATTTCACCAGATGAACAAGCAATTTACTCATTCACTGGGTGATCGGCAACATGTTTACACGTCAAGATAATCAAGAAACGAGCATTCTTAGAAATGCTTTTTTTGGTGCAAATTCAGCTTTAATGATAACCCTGCTTAGCTGGGCAGAATACATTATCTTAGAATCCACCAAAATTATTCCTCATATTCATCATTTTAAACCTTAATGCCAACATATTTTATACAATTCCAGCTGCCGCAGAATTGCATATAGTAATATGAGGCTTTTTATGGTTGCTCAGGCATGAAAACCCAAACTATGACATTCTAAATGAACTTTTCTTCTGCTGATTTTCAGCCAAAGGTCATTTGATACTTGCTTCAACCAAGGTCAGACAATTTTAATGTTCAAGATTAGAGCTTTAGTGTATGTTCACAGAGAGTATTTTTTATAGGGATTTTGAAACAGATCTGTCCCAAAATCCACCCCAAATCAACATTACATACTTTTTGAATACTCTACCCATTGATTTCAATGGGAAATAAGCTTTCCTGTTCTTATGACAAGTTTATTGACCACATTTTTTATTTTTTTACAAGGTTCAACTTTGAAAACCTTGACATAAAAAACAAAAAATGACTAGTAGTTTCATTGATGTGGATTTATTGTAAAATGCACATCAAACTTACACTATGAAGTCAACTGCTGCTGCAAAAAACAAAGCAATGGATTCCTCTTGAAAACCATGTCAGAGTTTACTGCCTCCAAAAAACTTTGTATGAATATACCCTTGATTTGGTTGTAGAAGTTTTGAACTTAGTCTGAACAATTAGTCTACATGTGGACAAAAGATTGCCCATAATCTTTCCTAATGTTTCTGGAGACTGCATTTGGTCAAATTACCAATTAAGGGTTTATAAAACCCATTGGACACCCCTTTTAACTTGAGGGGGGAGTTCAAAGCAGGGAGAATATTGGGTATTTATTGGACGCGCAGTGGTAAAAGGTGTACAATTATATGATGGCCTACTGTTACAGTCGGCAAGTGGCAAAGAGCATCCGGAAGTGGACCCACTAGGCCATACACTGGACTCCCCCGGGGGAACTAACCAGTAGCGAACCCCAATAGAGGGATTGTCTGGCTCAGCCCCAGGGGACTTAAATGCACGACTGCCAGGAACCAGTGGAGGTTGGCTCTTATGGACTGGAAAATTCTCTCAAAGTCCTGTGCTGGTGTGTTTAGATGTGCACAAGGGGAGAAAAAGGCACACATAACTCGGGCGCACATCAAGAGTAACATAAGAATTAATGTAATATATAATAATTTTATTGGGTGAATAGAAAAACAAACAATTTTAAAATCACTTAAAATGGACAGACAATCACAAAAAGACCTCAATTTGTAATACAATAGCTCCAGGATAATAATCCAATTGATACAGATCAGTAAGAGTACTAATAAGTAGATTTGAATCTACTTATTAGTACTCTTACTGATCTGTATCAATTGGATTATTATCCTGGAGCTATTGTATTACAAATTGAGGTCTTTTTGTGATTGTCTGTCCATTTTAAGTGATTTTAAAATTGTTTGTTTTTCTATTCACCCAATAAAATTATTATATATTACATTAATTCTTTCTGTTACTCTTGATGTGCAGAAAAAAGAGGATGTCCAGCTCTTCAGGCAAAGAATCACGTCTTTATTTCATCATGCAGACACAGAGAATGACATGACCAGCACTACGCGTTTCAGGTGAAAACACTCACTCTTAATCATGAGTTCATGATTAAGGGTGAGTGTTTTCACCTGAAACGCGTAGTGCTGGTCAAGTCATTCTCTGTGTCTGCATGATGAAATAAAGACGTGATTCTTTGGCTGAAGAGCTGGACATCCTCTTTTTTCTGCATTTCATTGGGCTGTGGCAGTGCCTGTCCGTGCTCCAGGACAGAATCGGGATTGAGCCTTACACGGTGAGCTGATTCATATAAATTGGACTCTTGATGTGCGCCCGAGTTATGTGTGCCTTTTTATCCCCTTGTGCATAATTCTGTCTTCACACATAGGGCAGCACTCATTTAACTATTTCAGGCTGTACACCCCTCCTCCCCTTTACCTACAATTGGTGTGCTCAGATGTGGCAGCACAGAGGTGGTGGCTCAGACGTGGCAGCATGGAGGTGGTGGCTCAGACGTGGCGGCACGGAGGTGGTGGCTCAGATGTGGCGGCACGGAGGTGGTGGCTCAGATGTGGCAGCACGGAGGTGGTGGCTCAGACATGGCATCACGGAGGTGGTGGCTCAAACGTGGCGGCTTGGAGGTAGTGGTAGAGAGCAGGTTCTAGGACGAGACACAGGTTAGGAACATGAGACTGGTACTAGGACACAAAAAGCAGAACTAGACACAGTAGCGTAATAGGACCTGAGAACTAGCAATGCACTAACTAGATGGCAACGTTGCTCTGGCACCTCCCCTAAGGGGAGGCAGACTTAAATACCTTTAGTGTAATGGGTGACCTCAGGAAACAATTTTGGGTAATGAGACGCTGGCCCTTTAAGAAAAGGGGCTTGGCCATGTGCACCCTATGGGCACTCCCAGAAGACCTGCGTGTGGCCTGCAAGGAGGAGAAGGCAGCGGCAGACCCCGGGGCAGGATAACAGCATGTGAAGCTGCAAGGCAGGTGAGGAGAGGGACAACCCCGCCGGGGCCTGGGAGCGGAGACATGTGGGAGTGCCGCACTGGGACCAGGACCGGGCACTACAGCTTAAGTTTGTAATACACCCAGACTTGGAAAAAGACATGGCGGAAGTATTGAAGCAATTGTTTTTTCAGATTAGATCTGCCTTGGAAAGACCCAAGCTGCTATATGGAGAGAAATGTACCTGAAAAAAATATTTTTTTTTTCCCAGGAGGGTGTAATGGAAAATCATTAGATAGGACTGTGATGGTGGGATATTGTGGGTCATGTACCATTTTGCGTGAGTTCATGTTTAGGCGTGGTTCACTATCCATTATTTGTACTGCTTATGTGTACATTCTATTGTCTGTAGATAATCATCCCCTACAGTGTTTGTGTCTTTAGGTCTGGGGGAGGGGTCCAGGGATTCAACTAAACTCTCTGCTTACCTGGGAGATTCAGGCAGTCTGTTGGAGAACTTCAAGAATGAAGCAGGAAGATTGATCCTCTGGTAGAAGCTGAGACTTCTCAGAGAGAGACCTGGACATTTATCGCTTACCAGACTATATTTGTGTTACTGGATTAATTTTACCCTCTGTTTTGTGGATTATCTTATTGACCGTTTTGATTTGCTTGGAATAAATGCTCTTTGGATTGTACTCTGTTGATTGTGTGATATGGGAGAAGGACCCCATGACAATGACTATAAGGGAATATGGAAGAAGTGTGGGAGAAAAAAAACAAAAGGATACGTCTATGTAGGATTGCTTTTTTCAACATTAAACAAAGCTCAGAAACGGACGCTTCCTACTATATGACTGACTCAAAAGTATTACTAAGGATGGATAGAGAATAAGTAGGAGGTGGTTATATGATTAACTGTTATTTCTTATTGAAAAAAAAGCAGGTTGATGGGGTATGAACATAGTAATAATAGAACAATTATTAAATATGTAATTTTTGATACCCCCAAAATGAAAAAAAAAAAAAACCTGTAACATCTTCTGACATTTTCTCCTGTACTGGGTCAGACTAGGGTTAGAAATATTACCCCTCTTATCAAGATACAGAAAAATATTGGCACACAATGCACGTTGCAGTGAATGTTAAAGTTAAGGTCAGCTTCCTAACTTGTTTCTCCTTTAATATTTATGACATATCAACAGGATATGCTATGTGTCTTGCATATGCAGCTCCCACCACTTTAACTAACGCCGGGAGAACTGGTTTAAGCTTTGGAGGTATCAGACTAGTGCAGTAGTTGCTGTTAGTAGAAAGGTAGCCAGGCACGTGTGGCTCCCTGCATGGGCATTTCTTGATAAAACATTATGCTGTCTAGATCTTTCTTTGTATAGTAGAGTGTGGTACTGTATGTGTAGTGGCCTGCATAGGGGAAACAGGTGAAAGAGGAGATACAGTAGAAGTTCCAGCAGCAAGGTCTGAGGAACGAGGCGCAAGAGCATAGCTGGTACAAGGTGAGTCAGTACCCACTACTCGCAGGGCTAGAGCTTTAAAGTCTAAGAAAGTCATGTTTGGATTTTGTGCTGCTAGCATGTGGAGTTGACTTTGTACTAGCCTGGAGTCTACACCTTCTATGAATCTGTCGGTGATTGTTTTCTGCAGCAGCAGGATCTATAGTGTCTATTTGCTGTAAGGCCCTGTATGCAGAGTGAAGTGCTAGTGCGTAGTCCCTAAGAGTCTCACCTGGTCCCTGACGTCTGTTGTAAAATTTGAGACGAACCTCGGTGGGTGATTGGCGTTCAAATTCTTTTCTCAGGCGGGTAAGGATCTGTTCTACATTGGTTTTCTCAGTAGATGGCCAGGAACGGACTTCCTCAGCAGCTGGTCCATCAAGCTGTCCCAGGAGAAGTTGTACCTGCTGATGGGGAGAAAGTGAGAAAAGCTCAAGAGTATGCATCATCTTTTCTTTGAACCCAGCAAGTGTATGAGGATCTCCTCTGTAGCTTGGGAGACTAGAGGTTCCAATGAAGAATGGCATGCCGGTAGCCATGACAGGGGCTGGAACTGGGCTGGCGGCATTAGCCTGTTCCACTGGAGCACTAGCTGATGAGGCTGATGATACAGAGTTAACAGACTCGGCCTGGCCATTATGAAGAGGTTCAGACATTTTGGTGATGATGCAAGTACTGTCTCTTTAAGAATAATTATGACACTGTAGCTTTAAGGGATGCACTGTTATGCACCAACACAGTCTCTTAGATGGAAGGCTCCCCCTCTTGAAAATAGCACTGCGGTGAATGAGGATTTGCACTTATTTGAGTAACTTGAAAGGCAGCAGAATAGAAGAGCTGGTGCAGGTGCTGTTAACCCCAGCATGAAACAGGAAACAGTCTTTGGCAGTATTCACTGGCAAGATAGAGGTTAATGAGCAATGCTGAGACTTGTAGTGCAGTAAGAGAAGATAGGCACAGAGGAATGATCCTGTTCGTGACGCCAAATTCGACCTTTGTAAGGGCCCAGATGTTCCCTGCTATCCACCCCCACACAGTATCCACAGCTGATGGACAGTCCACAGACACGGTCTTGGGGAGAACAGTTGCTTTAATATAGCAGGAACAAAGCAAATCAATACGGAATATATGTTTCACAGTCTCTTGTGGGTAGGCCAAAGCAAATACAGCTTGGAGTTGAATGCTGAAGTGCAATTAGGGTACTGGAGCTTTAAGTGCACGATTTGTTTCAGAATTAATACTGGTATGCTTTAGGTTCAGAGTCTCTTGAGTTTAGAGGGTAGATATGATAAGATTGTACAGACCTGGAGTCCTGGGGTTAATTTCACTGCTAGTTCAGACACGTGCACTACTTGTAAGCATATGAAGACAGTTGCCCAGCGTGCTACGGGGAGCGGACGGCTGGTGCGTGGACAATGGCATGAAAGCCACTAATATTGCAGTGGGGCGGGAGACCCTCAAACTTCCCCAATCTGCGTGCAGTAGGGTCTGGTATATAGTCAGTATGCCCTACTGTCTGAAGAGATGCACAATGTCAGGATAGGAAGCCTTCAGCATTTTGGCTGTAAAAATCAGGAAATTATGAAATTCTAGGCCTCGGGCCTAGGAGGAGTCTTGTGGTGAAGAGATTCTCCACATAATGTCTTCCCTCAGAGGAGACTCAGCCAGAACCAGCTCATTCCAGTTGTTTCTAGACAGAGGCTGGAGAATAGCTCCACCTATTGAGCCATGTGACCAAGAACTAGCCAATAGGATAACACCCAATGAACACTTCAGATTCTTACAGTTTTAACCAGTAGATGGTGCTAGAACACAACAAATGAAAAATGCTTTACTTATAACATATAGCATAATATTACATATAAGTAAATGTACTTAAAGAAACAGACACAATCTGGACCGGGCCACTACATATCATCCAAGCATGAGCTGCTCCTTTGGTCACCAGATAAAAGCATCTCCATGACATTTTTCCGGTATAGTGTGTAAACTGTGCATGATCCTGGAGACGCTTCTGTCCTGGAGACGCTTCTGTAGTAATTCAAATCTGTTTGACTTATATGAAAGCACTTACTTTATTTATTTTGTTATATTTATTATTCTTCATTGTCCTCTTATGTTAGGGATTTGGAACAGATGACCACTTTTTCCTTGAATCACAGTCTAAAGTTACAATATTTTCAATTTATAACGGTTGTTCTGGAATGAATATTCCTACTTGAGAGACCAATGTATTTCATAAAGAACATGGCTACTTTACTTGTCTAGAAAAGGCCTCATAACTTCTTTCCACAAGTGCTTCCAAACAACCTACCCTTCAGTTATTTCCACACGATAAGAACAACAGAACACATTTGTAGGTTGAGGGAATTGGTTTAGTTGAGAACACAGATTGTGTCTGTAGTTGACATTAAAGGGTGCTTTACACGCTGCGACATCGCTAGCAATTGCTAGCAATGTTGCGAACGATAGCACCCACCCCCGTCGTTGGTGTGATATGTGGTGATCGCTGCCGTAGCGAACATTATCGCTACGGCAGTGTCACACGGACTTACCTTCCCTACGACGTCGCTCTGGCAGTCGAACCGCCTCCTTTATAAGGGGGCAGTTCGTGCGGCGTCACAGCGACGTCACACGGCAGCCGTCCAATAGAAGCGGAGGGGCGTAGATGAGCAGGACGTAACATCCCGCCCACCTCCTTCCTTCCGCATTGCCGGTGGACGAAGGTAGGAGATATTCGTCGTTCCTGCGGTGTCACACATAGCGATGTGTGATGCCGCAGGAGCGACGAACAACATCGTACCTGCAGCAGCAACGATATTAAGGAAAGGAGCGACGTGTCAACGATCACAGATTTTGGACATTTTTGTGATCGTTGATCATCGCTCCATGGTGTCATACGCTGCGATGTCGCTAACGGCGCCGGATGTGCGTCACTAACAACGTGACCCCGACGATATATCGTTAGCGATGTCGCAGCGTGTAAAGCACCCTGTAGTGTATTGCAAAAGTATTCACCCCCTTGGCTTTTTACCTATTTGGTTATATTACAACCTGTCTTTAACCTGTCTTTAAATATTTTTGTAATCCAATTTGTGTGTGATGCATCAGCACTAAATAACCTAAGTCGGGGAAGTGAAATGAGAAAAATATAGGAAAAAAATAATTTATGAGATAAAATAAATAAAAATTGCCATCTGCATATGTATTCACCCCTTTTGCTATGAAGCCCCTAAAAATGTTTGGTGCAAGCAATTACCTTCAAAACTCACATGTTTAGTGAAAGCAAGTCCACCTCTGTACAATCTAACAGTCACATGGTGTGTCAGTATATACACACACCTTTACTGAAAGGCCACAGAGGCTGCAACACCATTAACCAAGAGGCACCACTAACCAAACAACACAATGAAGATCAAGGACATCTCCAAACACGTCAGAGACAAAGTTGTCAAGAAGTACAAGTCAGGGTTGGGTTCTAAAAAAATATCCCAATCTTGGATGACCCCCCTCGAAGCAAAATCAAATCCATTCTCAAGAAATGTAAAGAACATGGTGCCACAACAAGTCTACCAAGAGAGGGCTGCCCAGCAAAACTCTCAGCCCGGGCAAGGAGGGCATTAATCAGAGATGCAGAACAGAGACCAAAGATATTCCTGATGGAGCTGCAAAGTTCCCAAGCAGAGACTGGAGTATCTGTCCACAATAAGTCATACACTTCATAGGGACCAGAAAAAAGCCTTTACTTACAGCCAAAAATTAGAAGGCTTATTTTGATTTTGCCAAAAGACATGTAGGAGACTGCCCAAATGTATGGAGGAAAATACTGTGGTCAGATGACACCAAATTTGAACTTTTTGGCCAGCAAAATAAAGGCTATGTCTGGTACCAAATCAACACAGCTCATCACTCCAAGAATACCATCCCTACAGTGAAACCTCGTAGTGACAGCATCATGCTGTGGGGATGATTTTCATGAGCATGGATAGGGAAAATGGTCCAAGTCGAGGGAAAGGTGGATGGTACAAAATACAGGGATATTCTTAAGCAAAACCTACTTTAGGCCTTGTGCGCACACTGCTTTTTTTGCTGCAGAAAAGGTGCGTTTTTTGTTCATAAAGTTAATGCAGTCCTTCCCCAGCTAAATCTATGAGAAATCCAAAATGCTGTGCGTACAATGCATTTTTTTCCCTTACAGGTTTTGCTGCAGAATTTCTTCAGCAAAAAGAAGCAACATGTCACTTTGTTTCTGCAGGTACCTGCAATTTTGCCATTTTTTTTTTTTTTTTTAATCCAATCAATTTTTATTGTAGGAAGTTACATTACAAAAAAAAGGAGAGATTCAGGTATCATTGGCAATAATACACAAAGAAAACAACGCTGTAACATGTGGTAGTGTCACCTTTGATTATGATTCACATTTCCTGTCACACCACCACCAATCATGTCTGATGCAAGTTGCAACTTTTTTAGGTTAATCAATACCCAATACGTATAGAGTCAACCTACCAATTTACTCTTTAATCCTCAAAATGAGGGATCCAAACAACCAGAACCAGAGAGTAAGAAAGGAAGATAAGAAAAGGGAGGGGAGAGAGAGGTGGGGGAGAGGGGGAGAACCATGGATGGTTGCAAGGAGGCAACCAGGGAGGGGGAGGGGTGAGGGAGGGAATTGGATGGCGTTTTGGGGTAGCCCGAGCAGTAACAACAACAGAGATTTAAACACCTTGACTATTGACATGTGGTATGGGTGAACTCCCTGCGTAACACACACTTTGAGCCTATTTGACCCGTTTTTAATTATCAACAGTTTGCCCTGGAAACAGATGCCTGACAGGGGATGCATATACAGAGTTTAACCACGTGTCCCAAATCTGAAGTATTTTGTTTTTGGCGCGGATGGAGTGAGCCAGACAGAACTCGTATTGGCATTGGAGATTAATTCGGTTATATAGTTCAACTAATGTAGGCGTCTTTGGGGATTTCCAGTGCAAACTTATGCAATATCTGGCAGCTACTAGAATGTGAACTAATAAACCCCTGGATTCCCAAGAGAACTCCTCTATACCCACGTTTAGCACTGCCAGACCTGGATTCGGATTAATACGATTGCCTGTCAGCTCACCCATCAGGCCAAACACCTCCAACCAGAATGAGAAAACCTTGGGACAAGCCCACCAGCAGTGACCAAGAGTACCCCTTTGGAGGCAGCCCTTCCAACAATGTGGCGAATAATTTGGGAGGAACTGTGCTAAGTTGGCTGGGGACCGATACCATCGCAGGTGTACTTTTTTCAGTTGCTCCAGATGATTTATACACTTGGAATATTTTTGGATATTTGCTGATGCCGAGTGCCAGTTTGAAGGTGAGGTAGAGACACTCAACTCCACGTCCCATTTATTCATATAAGGAGATTTTTGCTCTTCGGGGGGGTTATTGAGCCATTTGTATGTCGAGGAGATACCTTTGGATTTAATTATCTTTTTAAATACCAAAGCTTTTGTTGTAGGTAACAGAGGCTTTGACTTTGGAGGAAATTTAGAGGCCAGAAAATGACTAATTTGGATGTGTTGATAGAAACAGCCCTTTAAAGAGGGGTGTTCCCGTACTATTTCATTAAAGGGGTTAACACCCAAATCAGAGTATAGATCCGCCAGCACTGTAATGCCCGATCCCTCCCACCTGGCCAGATTCAAAAAGGGGATTTGAGATTCCAACGACTTGAGGGAAATCTCTGAAAGAGGAATCTGAATCTTATGAATCAAGTCATTTCGCCAGACCTCCAGGGAGGCTGACATGGTGGGAACACACGGGGAGAACCGTGAACGGCTCAAATATTCTGCTTCCATCATTCTTCTGACCGAGCCCTGGCGGGACAGGAAATTTTCAATCTGAGCCCATCTATGTGAATTACCTGGACGCCACCATTCCTTTAGTGATTCAATTAGTAAGGCTTTATAATATGCCGTTATGTTTGGGGTGCCCAATCCCCCTAAGTCATATGGGGGGTATAACACTTTACCTGCGACCCTAGCCCTTTTATTACCCCAGACAAATTTGTTAGTCAACGATTGAAGTTTCATCAGGGTTTTGTGAGAAATTTTGATGGGAAGGCATCTGAGCACATACAATATTTTGGGTAAGAAAACCATTTTAAAGGACTGTATCCTGGCCATCCAGGACAATGATATTTTTTCATATCTTCCCAATTCCTTTTCTAAATTTTGGATCAGAGGTTCCAAATTTTCTTTAATTAACATCTGCGATGGTGTCAGCTTAATACCCAAATAAGGTATCCCCCTGTCGCACCATTTGAATTGAAAGGCCCCCTCCAGCGCACTCCTGGCCTCCGCCGGTACATTAAACGGCAGTATCAAAGACTTTGCCGCATTAAGCTTATAATACGACACTTTAGAAAAGTTTGATAATGTGTTCACCACTGCTGGAATCGACACTGCAAGGTTAGAACAGGAAATTATCACATCGTCTGCGTATAAACCAAGTTTATGTTCAAATTCCCCAACTCTTATACCAGAAATGGCTATGTTTTTTCGTATAGCTTCCGCCAGAGGTTCTACCACTAAAGCAAAAATAGCGGGAGACAATGGACACCCCTGGCGGGTGCCATTACTTATTTGAAATTTAGATGACAGAAACCCCGATGCCAACACTGACGCATTTGGGTAAGAGTAGAGGGCTAGAATGGATGACTTGATGTTCCCCAAGAACCCGAATTTTGTTAGAACTCTCTCCAGGTATCCCCAGTGCACCTTGTCAAAGGCTTTTTCAGCATCAAGAGACAGGAATGCACTGGGTTCACCCGATATCTCCACCAGTCCAATCAAGTCAAGCATCCGTCTGGTGCCATCCTTAGATTGCCTCCCTGTCACAAACCCAACTTGATCTGGAGCCACTAAGGTCGGGATCACTTTGTGAAGTCTATCTGCCACTAGTTTGGCATAAATTTTAACATCACAATTTAGGAGTGAAATGGGCCTAAAATTACCCGGGGTGTCTGCAGGTTTCCCTGGCTTGGGTAGCGTGATGATTATCGCTTCTAAGTTGTCTGGAGAAATTGACCCTTTATTTTGCCAAAAATTGAAGGTTTTTGACATAAAGGGGGACAGAGTGGATGTAAATTGTTTGTAATATTCGTATGGCAGCCCATCGGGGCCCGGGGCAGAGTTAGACTTAGTCATTTTGATGGCACCTAGGATTTCATGTGTAGTAAAGGGAAGATTAAGTTCCTCTAATTGCTCATCTGAGACCCGGGGAAGATCCAGGGTGTCTAGGAAACCCTGTATATCCACTTGAGTCGGCTGTGACGTATTGGAATCATATTTTAGATTATACAGGGCCTCATAGTATTTCGCAAATGCTTCTGCTATTTCAATGGGATGTCTAGTGATTGTTCCGTTCGGGTCCCTCAGGAATTCTATTTTAGATTGGATCTCACGTTTTTTCGTCCTTCTTGCCAATAAGGACCCCGCTCTATCCCCCATAGCATAAAATGTCGATCTATTTTTTTTAAGATTATGTTCGTATTTTTGCAGGAGTAGGGATCTTAGTTGGAATCTATGGGTTACAATTTCTTTAGTCAAGTTAGGGGATGCTTTGGCTTTATTCAGGGATTCAAGGTGATGAATACGGGTTAATATATATTTAATATCTGCGTCTTTTTTCCGTTTTTGGATGGAGGCTATTTTTATGAGCTGCCCTCTGACTACGGCTTTATGAGCAGCCCACAGGGTCTCATCAGAAATTTCCCCATTATTATTAAGTTTAAAATATTCTGTTAACACTGACTCTACTTCATCATGTACCTTCTGCCTACCAAGCAAGCTGGTATTCAGTCTCCACCTAGGGGAATTTTGAACATTAAAGCTACCCTGAACAGACAAAGAGATCGGCGCATGATCTGTCCAAGTAATTAAACCAATATCAGCTGCCACACAATTACTTATAGATTTGCTGTCGACCAAAAAAAAATCAATTCTACTGTATGAGCGGTGCCTGGAAGAGAAGAACGTATAGTCTCTTTCTGATGCGTGCAAATATCTCCAGATGTCATGAAAATGGAATTCATTGATGAGATGCTTAAGTTCCTTAGCATGTGGGATGCTGGTGTTGGAGCAATCCATGGAGCGTATTACAGGTATATTAAAGTCTCCACAGATGATTTCCGCCCCTGTGGCAGTATCTTTGAATGCTTGGAAAAATTTCCTAGCAAAGTTCAATTGTGATGAATTTGGGGAGTAGACCGTTGCCAAGGTATAAGGGACGCTGTTGATATAACAAGACAAAATAATATATCTTCCATCCGCTCCATAACTGACATTTATCAATTTAAAGGCCACTGAGTTCTTTATTAAAATGGCCACTCCTCCTCTTTTTTTTTGAGTCATTAGCAAAAAAGGTGTGTTGGAAGCTTGGATGAAGTAGCCGTTTATTATCTGTGGAAAGAAGGTGGGTCTCCTGAATGCACGCTATATCACAGTTAGATGCCTTCACCTCTCTCCACATCATTGACCTTTTTGCTGGGGAGTTGAGTCCGTTCACATTAATAGACAATATCTTAATTCTCATATTGGAGCCGCAGGGGGGGTTGAATTCCCAGGAACGCCATCAGGGATGAGAGGGGCTAGACCAGCAAGGAATTGAGAGAAATTTCCAGAAAAAATTAAGGAACATTTGTGAGAAGAGGAACAAAAACAAAAAAATTCCAACAACACCGGTTTGCCCCGAGTAGGGTGCCCGGTGTATAACCGCTCGCCATAGGCGAGAACATCAGGGGGGCTACGTGACATCCCGTGTCACAGGAGCAGGGACAGCAGGTGCCATAAGCAGGAAGGAGTCCCAGCTAAGCTACTGACCATTCAGGGTTAATCCTGTCTGGAGGGCCTCTATGATTCTCCTGCCCACCAGGGTTTGGTGGGTGGGCTATTCCCCAGTCATCCAGCAATTTGCCCAGCTGAGAAGGAGTATGACATATGTGAGTGCCTCCATCTTTGAAAATTATCATCTTCACCGGAAACCCCCACTTGTACTTGATGTCTTGATCTCTAAGGAGTTTAGAAAGGTGGGCAAATTCTCTTCTTTTATTAAGAGTTGCAGCAGAAAGATCTGGGAAGATTTTTAGTCCCATGAAAGTGTCTGGCAGGGCTGGATTTCCCCTCAGTGTGTGCAGCACAGCTTCTTTTGTTTTATAGAAATGAAGTCTAGCCAGGACATCTTTAGGCAGAGCTGGATCTATGCCTTTGGCTTTAGGGACTCTATGAATCCTGTCCACTATCAGGTCTCTGGTGTCCCATCCAGGGAGTATAAGCTGCAGAAACTTGTGGAAGTATTCCTGGAGGTCTTTATCTGCTACTGATGAGGGAATCCCTCTGATTTTTAGGTTATTTCTTCGGGATCTGTCCTCTATATCAATGATTTTAAGTTTTAGTGCCTCCACCTCCTTTTCCAAAGCTGTGTTAGCATCTATCAGATTGTTATGTGATGTTGCAAATTCAGCCATCTTAGTTTCTACATGCTCTGTGCGAACCCCTAGAGACCTGATCTCTTCCTTCAGCTCTCTTACTATTTCTCTGAGATCAGCCTGCAAGGAAGCCCTCAGCGTTTTCAGCAGAGATTGCAATTGTTTCCTCTGTCAGTGGAATGGCTGTGCAGCCTCTTAAACAGCCTGTTTCTCCCTGTGAGGAGTGGGAAGAAGCTGAGTGTGAAGCCATCTTGCTTGGTGAGCAGAGATCCCTATCCAGGGGGTAGAAGTCTGTCAGTTTGGCTGGAGTGCCAGTCTTTTTAGGTCTCCCCTTAGGCATAGCTGGGGGCTGGGGTTACTCACACCTCCTGTAGCTGGTAATCCTGTTATCTGTGAGCTGATAAGAGCCGGTTTATCCTGCCATCAGCACAGAGCTCTCCTTCAAGCAGCCGTCGCCATCAGCGTGCAGGCCACGCCCCCCGCAATTTTGCCATTGATAATGGTTAAAAACCGCAGGGACAAAACCACTGCAAATCCGCAGCAAACCGCAGTAAAACCGCATGTGTATTTTGGGTGCGTTTATTTGCCGCAGGTGCGGAATTCTGCCAGAGGGTGCATATTTTGCTTAAGAAACACATCTACCCAGTGCGCACAGGGCCTTATTCTGTCAATAATTTGAGACTGGGATGGAGGTTCAACTTCCAACAAGACAATGACTCAAAGCATACTTCTAAAACAAGGCACGAGTGCTTTAAGGGGAAACATATAAATGTATTGGAGTGGCCTAGTCAAAGCCCAGACCTTAATCCAACTGAAAATCTGTGGTCAGACTTGAAGATTGCTGTTCACCAGAGGAAACCATCTAACTTGAAGGGCCTGGAGCAGTTTTACTTTGAGGAATGGGAAAAATTCTAGTGGCAAGATGTGGAAAGCTCGTAGAGCCTTAACCAAAAGACTTCCGCAAAAGGAGGTTCTGACTGTAGGAGTGTGAATAGTTATGCACACTGAAGTTTTCAGTTATTTTGTCCTATTTGTTGTTAGCTTCATAATTAAATTGAAAACCAAATGTTCATAGTTGTAGGCATGTTCTTTACATGAACTGATGCAAAGCCTCACAAAAAAAAATTAAAAAAAAATGAAATTACCTGTTGTCAGGTAGAAAAACAAGAAAAATGGGAAAGGGGGGTGAATACTTCTACAAGGTGCTATATAAAAATCCAACAAGATTTCTTCATGTCTTGACTCTACCTATTAAAGGAGTGGTCCATGACTTTAACATTGATGACCTATCATTAGGGGTGGATGTTTAACATTCACTTTAAGCCCAGACAAACCCTTTTAAAAACTTATCAACTCATGACTTTCCAGCTCATACATTAATGGTTTAATGGTGTTCCATGTGAATAGGATATCAGTGGCAGTGCTGACAGAGCTATAGTCATGGCCAAAACTGATGGCACCCTTGAAATTGTTCCTGAAAATGAATTATTTATCCAAAGAAAATTATTGCAATTACCCATGTTTTGTCATTCACGTTTCCTTGATTTGTATTGGAACAACCAAAAATGGAAAAAAAAAAAAAAGAAAACACGCAATTTGGACATAGTTTCACACTAAACCCACAAAATGGGCTGAACAAAATTAACACATTATCAAAATTGTGGGTAAACAACTTTGTTTCAAGCATGTTATGCTCATTCAAACTCATGTGTGGAAAGTAACAGGTGTGGGCAATATGAAAATCACAACTGAAACCAAATAAAAAGAGAAGTTGACAATCTTTTACATTGTTGGTCTGTGTGTGCCCCACTAAGCCTGGAGAACAGTATGAGGGGAAGAGAACTGTCTGAGGATTTGAGAATTAAAATTGTTGAAAATTACCAACAATCTCAAGAATACAAGTCCATCTTCAGAGATCTTGGTGTTCCTTTGCCCACAGTGTGCAACATAATCAAGAACTAGCACTGTAGCTAATCTCCCTGGACGTACATAGCAGAGAAAAATTGATGAAAGGTTGCATTGCAGGATAGTCCGGATGGTGGATAAGCAGCCCCAATCAAGTCCCAAAAAAATTCAAGCTGTACTGCAGGCTCAGGGTGCATCAGTGTCAGTGCAAACTAACATTTGAATTAAATGAAACACTATGGCAGGAGACCCATGAATACCCCACTGTTGACCGACATAAAAATGCTGCAGTTTGACAAAATGTACTTAAGTAAGCCAAAATCCTTCTTGGAAAGCATGATGTGGACAGATGAGACCAAGAGCTTTTTGGTAAAGCACCTTATTCTAATGTTAACTGAAAACAGAAAGAGGAGTACAAAGAAAAGAAGACATTACCTACAGTCATACAGTTGAAACCAGAAGTTTACATACACTATGTAAAAAGACACATCTGCATTATTGTTTCTCACTATCTGACATGAAATCAGAATAAACCTTACCTGCATCAGTTCAATTAGGAACCAAAATTATTTATATTTGCCAAATGCCAGAATAATGAGAGAGAGACAATGTTTAAAGGCATTTTTATTACTTTCTGCAAAGTCAAAAGTTTACATACATTTCATTAGTATTTGGTACCATTGTCATTAAACTGCATGACTTGGGTCGATCATTTTAAATATCCTTCCACAAGCTTCTCACAATAGTTGGTAAGAATTTGTAACTGAGCCATATCTGTAGGTCACCTTGCTTGCACCTTTTCAGCTTTAGCCATAAATTTTCAATAGGATTGAGATCAGTGGTTTGTGATGGCCATTCAAAAACATTGACTTTGTTATCCTTAAGCCACTTTGTAACCAAGTTGGCAGTATGCTGCAGGTCATTGCCCATTTGGAAAACCCATTTCCACCCAAGCTTTAAGTTCCTAGCTGATGTCTTGAGATGTTGCTTCAGTATTGCCACTTAATCTTCTTTCCTCATGATGTCATTTATTTTGTGAAGTGCACCAGACCCTCCTGGAGTAAAGCAACCCCACAACATGATGGTGTCACCCCTGTGTTTCAAGGTTGGGATGGTGTTCTTAGGCTTCAAAGCTTCTCCCTTCCTCTTCCAAGCATAATGATGGTCATTATGGCCAAACAGTTCAATTTTAGTTTTGTCAGACCACAGAACATGTCTCCAGAAATTAAGGTCTTTGTTCCGGTGTGCATTTGCAAACATTAATCTGGCATTAGGTTTATTTTGGAGTAATGGCTTTTTCCTGGCAGAGTGGTCTTTCAGCCCATGTTGATACTGTACTCATTTCACTGTGGATAATGACACAATCTTACTCTTACCAGCTTATGACAGCATTTTCACAAGGTCTTTTGCTTTTGTTCTTTGTTAATATGCACGTCTGACCAAAGCACATTCATCTATATTCATCTTTGGCACACAGAACCCGTTTCCTTTCTGAGAGGTATAATGGCAGGACATTCCCATCTTGTTTGTATTTGCTTATAATTGTTAGTACAGATGAATGAGGCACCTTCAGGAATCTGGAAATTACAGCCAAGGATGAAGCAGACTTGTGCAAGACACAATTCTCTTCCTGAGATATTGGCTGATTTCTTTTGACTTTCATATGAGGCTACAAAAAGAAGCAGTGTGTTTCAGGTGTGCATTAAAATACAGCCAAAGGGGTGTCTCTAATTAACTCAGATGTTGCCAATAAACCTATCAGAAGCTTCCAAAGACATGACATCATATGGGGTGTCTCATACTGTTTAAAGGCATAGTACTCAGCGTATATAAACTTTTGACTTAGCAGAAAGTTTATTAAATTGCCTTAAAACATTCTCTTTCTTTCTCCCATTATTTTACATATATGAATATTAAATAATGTTGGTAATCCAAATTGACCTAACACCCGAAAGGTTTATTCTGATTTCATGTCAGATAGTGAGACAAACATGCATATGTGTCTTTTTAGATAGTGTATGTAAACTTCTGATTTCAACTATATATGATTAAGGTTCAAAGATGTTTTGGCATTGTTTTTCTGCTTTTGGTACTGAGTGCCTTGACTGTATGCAAGGCATCAAGAAAGTTGGGTTTGTGTTCAAGGTCATGGGTCTTACAGCAGGACAATGACCCCAAACATACTTGAAGAAGCACCGAGAATGAATGGAAACTAAGTCCTAGAGAATACCTGAAGTGGCAGCAATGAATCTGGATCTAAATTCCATTGAAGACTTCTGTAGAGAGCATAAAATTACTGTTGAGAGAAGGTACCCTTCAAATATCAGATACCTGGAGCAGTTTGCAGAAGAAGAGTGGTCCAAAATTTGAGAGGTGTAAGAAGCTTGTTGATTGTTATAGGAAGTGATTGATTGCAGTTTATTCCAAATTTGAGGATGCCAACAAGTTTGTCTGGCCCATTTTTAGAGTTTTGTGTGAAATTGTGTCCAATTTGCCTTTCTTTGTGTTTTTTTTTTATCCAATACACACAAAGGAAATAAACATGTATATGACTAAACCTGTGTAATTGCAAACATTTTCTGGGAGAAATACCTCATTTTCTGGAACAACTTCATGGGTGCCACTTTTGACATTGACTGTATATCAATAGATGAGTTAATGAAGTTTGGAAAAGCTCATGGCAATCTCTAACTCTATTTGGACTATCAAATTAAATAAAATATATATATATTATTATTAATTATATATAGAGCACCATTAATTCCATAGTTACATACAGAATACATATCCAAGTTACAATAGACAGACTGGTACAGAGGGAAGAGGACCCTGCCCTTGCGAGCTTACATTCTGTAGGATTTTGGAAAGGAGATAATAGGTGGAGTGTTTATTGGGCGGCGGCTCCGCACGGTTGTGAGGCGGCAGCGGCTACGCACGGTGGTGAGGAAGTAGCTGTGGTGGTGGTGGTGAAGCAGTGGGGTCATTGAAGATTATAGGCATTCCTGAACAGATGAATTTTCAAGTTCCATTTGAAGCTTGCAAGTGTAGCAGATAATCTGACGTGTTGAGGCAGTGAGTTCCAGAGGACAGGGGACATTTGGGGGACGTCTTGGAGGCAGCTGCATGAGGACCGAATGAGACAGGAGGAAAGAAGGAGATCTTGGGAGGACCGGAAATTACGTTTTGGAGTATAGCAGGAAATTAGTTCAGAGATATACAGAGGAGACAGATTATGGATGGCTTTGTAGGTCAGTGTTAGTAATTTGAATTGGATACGGTGGAAGATTGGGAGCCAATGGAGAGATTTGCAGAGGGGAGAAGCGGGGTGGTATTGAGGAGAGAGGTGGATCAGTCGGGCAGTAGAATTAAGGATGGACTGGAGAGGGGCAAGATGGTTAGCAGGGAGGCCACAGAGGAGGATATTGCAGTAATCCAGGCGGGAGATTATGAGGGCATGCACTAGCATTTTTGTAGATTGCGAATTGAGGAAAGGACGGATTCTGGAAATGTTTTTGAGTTGAAGACAGCAGGAGGTGGTGAGGGATTGGATGTGTGGTGTGAAGGACAAGAAAGAGTCGAGGGTCACTCCAAGGCACCGAACTTTGGATACTGGGGAGAGCATGATGTTATTTATTTTAATAGATAGATCAGGTAGAGAGTGTATGTGAGATGGAGGAAATATGATTAGTTCAGTTTTGGACACATTGAGCTTTAGGAATCGAGAGGAGAAGAAGGCGGATATGGCCGATAGAAACTCTGGGATTCTGGACAGCAGAGATGTGACATCTGGACCAGAGAGGTAGATCTGAGTGTCATATAGGTGGTATTGGAAGCCATGGGACTTTATGAGTTGTTCCAGGCCGAATGTATATATGGAAAAAAGTAAGGGTCCCAGGAATGAGCCTTGAGGGACGCCAACAGAGAGAGGGCGGGATGAAGAGGTTGTGTGGGAGTGGGAGACACTAAAAGTGCGAATGGAAAGGTATGAACAGATCCAAGAGAGGGCAAGATCTCTGACACCAAGAGAAGAGAGGATATGTAATAGAAGGGAGTGGTCGACAGTGTCAAAGGCTGAGGACAGGTTGAGAAGTAGGGGTATAGAGCAGTGATTGTTAGCTTTGGCAGTAAGTCGTTTGTGATTTTAGTCAGGGCAGTTTCAGTAGAATGATGTGGACGGAAACCAGACTGTAGGTTGTCAAAGAGAGAGTTAGGAGTACTTTACACGTTGCGACATCGCTAGTGCACTTCTGGAAGGCAGGACAAGGGAAGGTAGTGGTGGGATTGGGTTAAAGCTGCAGTTGTTAGAAAGAAGGAGACCCACTCCTCCACCCCATCTATTGCAAAGGCGAGGAGTGTGGGTGAAGTGAAGGCCACCTTAGCACAGTGCAGCTGTGGAGGCAGTGTCAGAGGGTGTCAGCCATGTTTTGGTGAGGCCCAGAAAGGATAGATTGCTAGAGGTAAAGAGATCATGAATGACATGCAGTTTATAACAGACAAAACGAGCATTCCAGAGCGCTCTTGAGATAGGGAGCGGTGGAGTGGGTGAGAGGGGAATGGATTTTATATTGGAGAGGTTGCAGTAGTTTGTAGTAGGTGGGGAGTGATAAGTGGGTGATAAAGAGGGATGTACCATCTGTGGGGGGCCAGGATTGGGAGATATGTCACCAGCACTCATATACAGTGTGTCCACCCATATCCTGTCCACCGCCATTAACTTGAGAACGGCGGCAGCTATAGGCATAGAAGTGGTGTCTAGGTATAGTAAAGTAGCCATGCGCTACACAATAGAAGCACCTATAGCGCCACCTGGTGGAAAACAACGGAGTTAGCATTTTTATCTCGAAAATGGAACGAGATAGAGAAAAAAAGTGAATTAAAAAATTGTAGGGCCTCATCAATTCAATACGAATCGACACCTTGCATACAGAAATGCTATGATATGAAATCCATGACCCCCCAAAACATTGAATGCTGGTCACACATATGGTGTTCATTTAACTTTGATGCTCAAAGTGGCCACCGTCAGTTGCAATGCACATCTGGACTCTGGACAGCATACTGTATCTTGCTGCACGTTGTGCAATATGGTAGGTGACACGTTTGCACAAGCATCTGTAATACCATTCATTTCAGTGTCATGCATTGATTTCCGGTACGTGTCACATGGACGGCACACACGTACACACAGATGGCTAAAAGGATGTGAAAACGGACCGTGCCACACGTGTTTTTATGTGCAAGTGTGAAGTGGGCCTTAAGCTTATACAGATGTATTTCAAGATGTTTAACTAAAATATGTTTCAGATCTAAAGAAATGTTTTTAGAATTATTTGCATAAAAAAAACTTTTAAAGGCTCATGACTAAAAAAAGTAATACAATTTGTAATATACTTACTAGTGATGAGTGAGCACTACCATGCTCGGGAGCTTGGTACTTGAAACTAGCAGTCGGACGTCTCCGACGGGCTCGAGTTGTGTACCGAGTATAATGTAAGTCAATGGGAACTTGAGGGTCAGAATACCAGGAGGTCATGTCATGGATACAAAGAGAAAACAGAGGCATAGGCAGGTAACGGTCTGGGGTCAGAATACCAGGAAGTCATGTCATGGATACAAAGAGAAAACAGAGGCACAGGCAGGTAACGGTCTGGGGTCAGAATACCAGGAAGTCATGTCATGGATACAAAGAGAAAACAGAGGCATAGGCAGGTAACGGTCTGGGGTCAGAATACCAGGAGGATAGCAGTTCAGAGCAAAGGCTTAAGACAATCAGAAGGTCAGAAGAGGTCTAAGGTCAGGCAGTAATGAACAGAACATACAAAGCACAGAAATGCAGTCCAATAGCACCACTTAAACAGAATGTTACGACTGGCAGAGTTCTGGAAGAAACTGCAAAGCTAAGTAGCTGAACAATGACTGTGAACACCTGACTAACCCAGCACTTCCCAGAATCACATTGGACAACTGAGCTGTCAATCAGTACAACAACAGATTAGTACACCTCAGTACCCGATTGGACGACTGAGTTGGCACTCGAACTGAAAACTTAGCACACCTTGATGCCATAGTTACAGCAGACAGTCACTCATTGCGTCCTGGACACACTGCGAGAAGATATTGTGACAAGAGCCAAAAGTGAGTATGTGCTCACCTGGCAGGGCTGTGCCAAGCACAACCATTAGTACAATTAAAAACAGTAGTGGTTTGTCCTGAGGAAAAACTGTGATACTTTGAAACGCGTTGACAAATAACCTGCTTTCATGTGGCTATTGTAATCATTCATCTACAACCTCAAGATTTAACCTCTTCAGTTCCAAATGTTTTTAAAAATAGAAGAGGATGAAGACCTGTATTATAAAAAAAAAAAAATGGAGATCCCAATACGATATGGAAGGTTTCTTGTTAAACATTGGATGGAATCTTTGGAGACTTAATGTGATGGAGGCGTCTTACTAGTGAGAATATGTCAGATACACAGATATTTGTCACTATTTGGGTTTGGCTGTTCAAATTTCTGTCATAGTTATAAATAAAAGGAAATAATTCTGATAGTGTCCCAACCTTTGTCATTCTCTTTAGGAACAAAGAATAAATTCAGGAAAGTCAGAAAAGAGATGTTAGGTACATCATGGGGAGGCTGATAACCACCAATCTCTGGTCTGAACTAGATCCACTGCCTGATATTTTTGAATGTAAGGGTACCGTCTCACTAAACGACGTACCAGCGATTCCGACCATGATATGACCTGGTCAGGATCGCTGGTGCGTCGCTACATGGTCGCTGGTGAGCTGTCAATCAGGCAGATCTCACCAGCGACCAGTGACCAGCCACCAGCGACTCGTGGAAACGATGCTGCGCTTGGTAACCAAGGTAAATATTGGGTAACTAAGCAAAATGCTTTGCTTGGTTACCCAATATTTACCCTGGTTACCAGCGCACACCGCTTAGCGTTGGCTCCCTGTACTCTTAGCCAGGGTAAATATCGGGTTACTAAGCAAAGCGCTTTGCTTAGTTACCCGATATGTACTCTGGCTACGTGTGCAGGGAGCCAGCACTGGCAGCCTGAGAGCGGTGTATGCTAGTAACCAAGGTAAATATCGGGTAACCAAGCAAAGAGCTTCGCTTAGTTACCCGATGTGTACCTTGGTTACCAGCGTCCGCAGCTTCCAGATGCCAGCTCCCTGCTCCCTGCACATTCAGATCGTTGCTCTCTCGCTGTCAAACACAGCGATGTGTGCTTCACAGCGGGGGAGGAACGAGCAAAAAATGAACCAGCACTGTGTGTAACGATCAGCGATTTCACAGCAGGGGCCAGGTGGCTGCTTAGTGTCACACACAGCGAGATCGCTGATGACGTCACTGGTGCGTCACAAAACCTGTGACTCAGCAGCAATCTCGCTAGCGATCTCGCTATGTGAGAAGTACCCCTAAGGTACACTTAATCCAGCAATAGTCCAAGTTATGGAGACAGTAGGAAAGTTTACTCTTGTTTTTTTGTTCTGCCAAATAAAGTTGTTGATCATTCTTAAAAGGGGTTATCCAGAACATTTTTTTTTTTTTTAACTATGGTCCTAAGAACTAACAAGCAGATAGTTGCTAACCTCCTTGCTTGTTCCAACCAGCGCAGGCTCAGAGTGGTCACGGACCACTCCTGCCAGCAATTCTGTTACTTCACGACAACAGAGCAGCTCTTCTTCTTCAGCTCTGGTCTGTCGATGGGGAGTGACTGCAGACGTCATGCTGATTGACACCCCGATCTACGCAGTTAAGCAACAGGGAGCCTGCTCTCAATCAGCATAATGTCGAAGCAAGTACTGCGGAAAAAAAAAGCGCAATAGGGTCTTACCCGAGTAGTATTGGGGTGAAGAGAGTAAATTATACTCACCAAATAGAGTTGTGAAAGTCACAACTACTATGCAAGCATAGAATCAAGGCCAGCGGCAGCAGCACCCAGGATGGCTGATAACAGAGAGTAGTGAAGTCGGGTTTTCAAAAGCCGCGCCAGTGACCACTATGACCGATTTGTGAGATAAATGTTACTTTTTATTCATATTCAGGTCAACGCGTTTCTGGAGTCTCTGCTCCCTTCCTCAGGACATACAGAAAAAAGAGATTTGATGTACTTTTTTCTGTTGAGATTTGATGTACTTTTTCTGTATGTCCTGAGGAAGGGAGCAGAGACTCCAGAAACGTGTTGACCCGAATATGAATAAAAAGTAACATTTATCTCACAAATCGGTCATAGTGGTCACTGGCGCGGCTTTTGAAAACCCGACTTCACTACTCTCTGTAATCAGCATAATGTCGGCAGTCATACCCCGTCAACAGAGCACAGCAGAAAAGATTGTGATGCTCTGTCGATGTAATATCAGCGGAAGCTGCAGAATCACCGGAAGGAGTGGTCTGTGACCAAGTGGTCTGTGACTGCACTGTGCAAGCAGAGATCAGGTTGGGTAGAACAGTTAGCAACTATCTGCCTGTTAGTTCTTAGGCCCATAGTAAAAAATAAAATAGTCCTGATGATTTGAGTATAAGGATCAACACTGTTAGAAATTGACATAAAATAATAAGAAGAATTAACCACTTGGTGGTAATCCTACATAACCAATAGTAGATAGTGAAAATGAAAAATATTTGTTCAGTTGGGAAAATTTAGAAATTAACAGTTCCTAATTAGCTGAAAAAAGTAGTGAGTGATGAGTTTTAAGGTTAATGCCTATGTATTTAATATGATAATTATTCAATTGAAATGCATTGAATGGGAATAGGAATACCCACATGTAGTATAACAGATTCACATTCATGTATTTTATAATAGGACTGTTCTTTATGTGTTGCCTACTGATGGAGAGGAATTTGAGGTGATGTTAAGTGAGAGGATTTGTCATTGGCATATAGTCCAATTTTGTGCTATGTAGTCAAATATTGTCATTATTTTGGTGAATGCTCCCTCCTTAGAGGTTCCACTACAAATACAAAACTCAATGGTGAGTAGAGACAACCCTGTCTGGTTCCATTGCTAATTTTAAATTTATCTGAAAGACAACGTGAAGACTTAAGGCCGCTTTACACGCTGCGATATCGTGACCGATATCGCTAGCGTGGGTACCTGCCTCCATCGGTTGTGCGACATGGGAAAATCGCTGCCCTTGGCGCACAACATCGCCCAGACCCGTCACACTACTTACCTGCCCTGCGACGTCGCTGTGACTGGCGAACCGCCTCCTTTCTAAGGGGGCGGTTCGTTCAGCGTCACAGCAACGTCATAGCTGCGTCACTGATCCACCGCCCAATAGAAGCAGAGGAGCGGAGATGAGCGGGATGTAACATCCCGACCACCTCCTTCCTTCCGCATAGCCGGTGGAGGCAGGTAAGGAGAGGTTCCTTGTTCCTGCGGTGTCACACGTACCGATGTGTGCTGCCGCAAGAATGACGAACAACTTCGTAGCAACGATATTAGATATTGGACCCCCATGTCACCGATGAGCGATTTTGCAAGTTTTTGCAACGATGCAAAATCACTCAAAGGTGTCACACGCAACGGCATCAGTAAAGCGACCGGATGTGCATCACTAATTCCGTGACCCCAACGAGTTTGCTTGAGCGATGTCGCAGCGTGTAAAGCGGCCTTAAACCTTAGCTTATTCAGCTTAAAGGTAATATGTCAGCAGGTTTTTGCTACCTCATCTGAGAGAAGCATGATGTTGGCAAAGAGGCCCTGAGTTCAATGATGTATCACTTAAATAGTGGCTGCAGCTGTTCTGACACAGTGAAAAATTATATTTTTTGCATGTAACAGAGCTCTAAAAGTTGTCCTTGCCCACACCAGGCTTTCAATATAAATTTCCATAAACAGAAGCTGTTAATCACAGAGGGGGGTGGAGTCGGACTACAACTCACATGCTGCTGAGACCCACTAATGATAAAGATAACAGACTTAAGCTAACTTCCAGGTTAACAAAAAAAGACTGAGATAACAGATACAGGGCTGAAGTCTCTGTTTTAACACTTGCAGCATGCTGTCTTTCAGGTTACATTGAAGAAATCTACTGAAAGAGCCCCTTTAAGGTTTAGAATTTGTCCCATTATGGATGATTTAATGAATCCTAGAATTTTAAATACATCAAGAAGCAAATCGAGGTTACCCCCAATGTACTGAATAAAACTTCTCTGCACCTAAAATGAAAAATAGACAAGACATTCAGGCCATCAGAGGCGAGTCAATTCATTAGAGATGCAACTTGATCTGGGTCTTTGAAAAGAGGATAATAGTCATAACTCTAGTTTCTATTAGTTTTACATATAATTTATTGTCTGTATTCAATATAGATCTGTAATTTTGAGAACATGTGGAAAATTTGCCTAGTTTTTAGACTGTAAAGGCCTCCATACACGTTAGGCTAATGTCAGCCAAACCCACTGATATCGACAAGTTTGTCCAACAGTCTAATGTGTATGGGAGCCTCCAACAGATGATTGTAGGTAACAATATAAATCAGGTCTGTGCAGTTTTGGACTGGCAATCCTTTTCTTCTCAAATACAGTTAGGTCCAGAAATATTTGGACAGTGACACAAGTTTTGTTATTTTAGCTGTTTACAAAAACATGGTCAGAAATACAATTATATATATAATATGGGCTGAAAGTGCACACTCCCAGCTGCAATATGAGAGTTTTCACATCCAAATCGGAGAAAGGGTTTAGGAATCATAGCTCTGTAATGCATAGCCTCCTCTTTTTCAAGGGACCAAAAGTAATTGGACAAGGGACTCTAAGGGCTGCAATTAACTCTGAAGGTGTCTCCCTCGTTAACCTGTAATCAATGAAGTAGTTAAAAGGTCTGGGGTTGATTACAGGTGTGTGGTTTTTGCATTTGGAAGCTGTTGCTGTGACCAGACAACATGCGGTCTAAGGAACTCTCAATTGAGGTGAAGCAGAACATCCTGAGGCTGAAAAAAAAGAAAAAATCCATCAGAGAGATAGCAGACATGCTTGGAGTAGCAAAATCAACAGTCGGGTACATTCTGAGAAAAAAGGAATTGACTGGTGAGCTTGGGAACTCAAAAAGGCCTGGGCGTCCACGGATGACAACAGTGGTGGATGATCGCCGCATACTTTCTTTGGTGAAGAAGAACCCGTTCACAACATCAACTGAAGTCCAGAACACTCTCAGTGAAGTAGGTGTATCTGTCTCTAAGTCAACAGTAAAGAGAAGACTCCATGAAAGTAAATACAAAGGGTTCACATCTAGATGCAAACCATTCATCAATTCCAAAAATAGACAGGCCAGAGTTAAATTTGCTGAAAAACACCTCATGAAGCCAGCTCAGTTCTGGAAAAGTATTCTATGGACAGATGAGACCAAGATCAACCTGTACCAGAATGATGGGAAGAAAAAAGTTTGGAGAAGAAAGGGAACGGCACATGATCCAAGGCACACCACATCCTCTGTAAAACATGGTGGAGGCAACGTGATGGCATGGGCATGCATGGCTTTCAATGGCACTGGGTCACTTGTGTTTATTGATGACATAACAGCAGACAAGAGTAGCCGGATGAATTCTGAAGTGTACCGGGATATACTTTCAGCCCAGATTCAGCCAAATGCCGCAAAGTTGATCGGACGGCGCTTCATAGTACAGATGGACAATGACCCCAAGCATACAGCCAAAGCTACCCAGGAGTTCATGAGTGTAAAAAAAGTGGAACATTCTGCAATGGCCAAGTCAATCACCAGATCTTAACCCAATTGAGCATGCATTTCACTTGCTCAAATCCAGACTTAAGACGGAAAGACCCACAAACAAGCAAGACCTGAAGGCTACGGCTGTAAAGGCCTGGCAAAGCATTAAGAAGGAGGAAACCCAGCGTTTGGTGATGTCCATGGGTTCCAGACTTAAGGCAGTGATTGCCTCCAAAGGATTCGCAACAAAATATTGAAACTAAAAATTTTTTTTGGGTTTGGTTTATTTGTCCAATTACTTTTGACCTCCTAAAATGTGGAGTGTCTGTAAAGAAATGTGTACAATTCCTACAATTTCTATCAGATATTTTTGTTCAAACCTTCAAATTAAACGTTACAATCTGCACTTGAATTCCGTTGTAGAGGTTTCATTTCAAATCCAATGTGGTGGCATGCAGAGCCCAACTCGCGAAAATTGTGTCACTGTCCAAATATTTCTGGACCTAACTGTAGATAAGCTGTGACCAGAAATGTCTGCCAACAGTTCTCTCGTAGCGAACACATGGGTGCTCGGTTGAGCAAACATTCTTGTGTATGGGAGAGGTAAATGTAGCAAATGGGCTGTTGCGGGTCAGGGATGTCACGGGTGGCCCTGCCTGGTTCCGTGGTCCCGAGGAGTACAATAAAGGGGATGAATGGATGTTGGGTGATGAAGGGGGTGATTGTCTCGTGACGTCACCTGTGGTACGCGGCCAGGGGTTAGTCGCCGCTGCAGGGTTCCTCACTGGGGCAGATGGTGATGCAGCTCTGGTGTTATCGCTCCCCACAGGTGGACCGGGCCCAGGAGGATGATGGGGGTGGTAGTATACGTTGGGGTGCAGGACTGAGTACAGTAATAAGACGACAGACTGGTTGTTTCCTTTACCTTTACTGGTCGCTGGTAAATGTCCCAAATTACAGTGGTCCGGTCAGCCTGAAAACACTGGGGATCTCCCTTTGCCGGGTATGATGTAAGCCTTCCTCAATACGTTTGATGTGTGGGTCACTATGGCTTGAAGCCTCACAGCATCCCTCTTCTTCTTGGTAATCTGCCTGGTCCCCTGTGGCGGTCAGCGTGAGCTGGATGTGGGGCCCGCTTGTATTACCGTGGCCCCGGGCTCTATTATACTGCTTCACCGTGGGAGTCTCTGTTTGGCCAGGGGATGTAAAATCTCCTGTCCTCCGGGTTTTACTGCTGGGCCGTTAGTACCCGACAGTTGAGGACCCCAGTGTCCTGCTCTATGTCCTCGGTCCTGGAAAGCTCAGAACAAGCTCTCTGACAGCGACCTGGCTCTTTCCTCCTCACTACTGTTCTGAAGTTTCTCCTTCCTGTTCCTATGTCTAACCCCTCCCCAGCCCAGAATGCCCAGGGAAGCTCGCCCCAAACAGGACTTGAGCTCTTCCTTCTGGTCTGGATTGGGAAGTATTGCATGTGAAGTTACCTGACTTGGAGAGTTCCCCGCTGCTTCCAGGCATAGTGTTTCCCTGCCTTCCCCCCTAATGAGGAGAACAACGCCACTGTGGCTCCCATGACCACTGGGGTGCCACATAAACAAGATAGCTGACGGCCGACAGTTATCTTTACAGGGGGATTAATTATGGTGGCTTCCAACATATCATTAGGCAATGAGCTTGTGGTGGCAACTTTATATTGAACACATCTGTATGATATTATGTGCATTTGCGTTTTTATAATAGGAGTTCAACAAGCCATCTGGTCCTGATGATTTTGGAAGTTTTAATGACTTAATGGTTTTTAAGGTTTTATCCATCATCATAACTGTTTATAACTGGTTTTTACTTTCCTTTGTAGTTGCACACATATTTTGTATGTTAGTGTCTATTCTTGGTATTGAAGCTTTAATCCATTATTAAGTTCCACAATTCTTTCAAAAAGCTGATCATTACAGATGTTGAGTTTGTCCCCCACCAATCTAATATTGATAGCCTGTACTACAGATAGTGTACTATGTTGCAAAATATATTGGTAAAATACAATACCCCCTATTTAGTAATACTAGTGTACCAAAGAGTACCCCAGTTTGTAATTTTAATACACTGTATGTATCTACCAACATGTCATGCTGTAGATATATCATATCTGTCCTTTCACACAAAACCTGTAAAAAAGCATAGTCTTGGAACCCTTATTACTCACAAGTTAAAACTGCTTTAGGCGCACATGTTGCGGGCGAGGGCCGCTGCTGCTTCTCTCTCTCGGGGGCCTGCTCGGATCTGGGTTACTGCTATGGCTCCAGTGTTGACCGGACCCGGCCTCTCACGGCTGCCCGTCCTCACAACCGTTTGAAAGGGAATATTTACAGGGGAGTTTGTTGTGTCTGTGACGCCACCCGTGGGTTGCGGTGAGGGATGGTGGCACCGCCGCTGCCTGGTGGTGTGGCGCCCGGGGCTGATGGAGCTGGGCAGCAAGGTGGAATCCCCTCCATGGGTAGGGGAGGTGTAGTCCTGGAGCCCGAGGATGGAACACGGGAGTGATGGCTGCAGGAGGTGGCGTGCCGGGCTGGACCGGGGGGACAATGGCGACTCACAGTTCAGTAATTTCACACAAGTCCAGTAGTAAACCAAGTTGCCAGTGGCCGGCTGCCCTTGGAGAGTGCATTCAGGTCCCGCACCCAGATTGATGAACAGATATCTCTTCCTCCTGCACTTTGTGTTTCCTTCTCTTTTGGACGACGTCGTATGGAACGGAGAAGTCCACTCCCGGTTCTATTTGTGTTGGGAGCTGTGCCCGCGAAAGCTGACCCTTGGGATTTCAGTGGGTTCTTGGCGGACACCCTATTCCCTGCGTTGGGCTTCCGTTTCGCTCTATCTGGGCAGTAAATTGGGACAATGTCTGGAACCTTGTCCACGGCTGGTTAATTGGAGAGGGGCTTGCAACCTTCCTCGCCCTAGGGTCGAGGCACCCCGACTGTGCACTGCCTCCGGACCGGATTCCCACTGTTAGTACCGGCGGGCTACAACTCTGCCCAGGTCCACTTTAGGTCTCCCGTGACCAGATCTCCATCGCCTGTGGCTCTGCTCACTGTTTGCCAGGTAGTCCAAGGGCTACGACCCCTGACTACACTGCTGTCAGCTCTCCACACTACTACTGTTTTCCCACCTCTGACACCTCAGGACCCTTAGGTGGGAGTTCTCATCCGCCTGATCCCGCCCACTGGTCTGTCCTTATTATCATCAGGGGGTGGCTAGGGTTCAGTGGCTGTGTGTTATATCTAAGTGCGGGTTTCTGATGGTAACAAGGAGAATGTACACATCTGTGACTACCTGGTTTTGCCAGGGTGTCACACACACATAACAATCTAATAAGTCCAGGAACGATCACGATGCTACTGCTCTAACTTGCCAACCACTCTATTCCATGCTTCATAAGCATTCTGATAGAACTGTTGGTGGTTTGGTTTGCACCAGGAACAGAAGTGAGGTCTGCTGAGGTGTGTGATGGTGACATTTTACAGTAAGACTCACAGGCCTCAGCAGACATCATCATTTCTGGTTACAATGCAAATAATGTACTGGATAGTAGTACCTAAGGACAGTTAAATTCATACATTTACATTACATTGTAGACACAAGCTTCTCACAATAAGTTGCTGCAATTTTGGTCCATTCCTGAGTCAGATTTGTAGGTCTCCTTACTTGCACATGCAGATCATAGTATCATAGTATCATAGTTTTTAAGGTTGAAGGGAGACTCTAAGTCCATCTAGTTCAACCCGTAGCCTAACATGTTGATCCAGAGGAAGGCAAAAAAAACCCAATGTGGCAAACAAGTTTCAATGGGGAAAAAATTTCCTTCCTGACTCCACATCCGGCAATCAGACTAGTTCCCTGGATCAATACCCTGTCATAAAATCTAATATACATAACTGGTAATATTACATTTTTCAAGAAAGGCGTCCAGGCTCTGCTTAAATGTTAGTAGTGAATCACTCATTACAACATCATGCGGCAGAGAGTTCCATAGTCTCACTGCTCGTACAGTAAAGAATCCTCGTCTGTGATTATGATTAAACCTTCTTTCCTCAAGACGTAGCGGATGCCCCCGTGTTCCAGTCGCAGGCGTAGGTGTAAAAAGATCTTTGGAAAGGTCTCTGTACTGTCCCCTCATATATTTATACATTGTGATTAGATCCCCCCTAAGCCTTCGTTTTTCCAAACTAAATAACCCCAAGTTTAATAACCTGTCTTGGTATTGCAGCCCACCCATTCCTCTAATAATCTTGGTGGCTCTTCTCTGCACCCTCTCCAGTTCAGCTATGTCCTTCTTATATATCGGTGACCAGAATTGTACACCGTATTCTAGGTGCGGTCGCACTAGTGACTTGTACAGAGGTAGAACTATATTTTTTTCATGAACACTTATACCTCTTTTAATACATCCCATTATTTTATTAGCCCTTGCAGCAGTTGCCTGACACTGTCCACTAAAGTGAAGTTTACCATCCACCCATACACCCAAGTCTTTTTCTGTGTCTGTTTTACCCAGTGTTCTACAATTAAGTACATAATCATAAATGTTATTTCCTCTACCCAAGTGCATGACCTTACATTTATCTACATTAAACTTCAATTGCCACTTCTCAGCCCAATCCTCCAATTTACATAAATCTCCCTGTAATATAAAATTATCCTCCTCTGTATTGATTACCCTGCAGAGTTTAGTATCATCTGCAAATATTGAAATTCTACTCCGCATGCCCCCAACAAGGTCATTTATAAATATGTTGAAAAGAAGCGGGCCCAATACTGACCCCTGTGGTACCCCACTATGAACTGAGACCCAGTCCGAGTACGTACCATTAATAACCACCCTTTGTTTCCTATCACTGAGCCAGTTTTTAACCCAGTTACACATATTTTCCCCTATCCCCATTATTCTCATTTTATGTACCAACCTTTTGTGTGGCACCGTATCAAAAGCTTTTGAAAAGTCCATATACACAACATCCACTGCATTTCCCTGGTCCAGGCTTGAACTTACCTCTTCATAGAAGCTGATCAAATTAGTTTGACAGGATCGATCCCTCATAAACCCATGTTGATACTCTGTCATAAGGTTATTTTTCTTGAGATACTCCAGTATAGCATCTCTCAAGAAACCCTCAAGGATTTTACCAACCGTAGAGGTTAAACTTACCGGCCTATAATTTCCCGGCTCAGTTTTTGTCCCCTTTTTGAATATTGGCACCACATTTGCTATGCGCCAGTCCTGCGGTACCGACCCTGTTATTAAGGAATCTGAGAAGATTATAAATAATGGTCTATCTATCACAGAACTCAATTCCTGTAGTACTCTGGGGTGTATGCCATCCGGGCCCGGAGATTTGTCAACCTTAGTGATTTCGAGGCGGCGGCGTACTTCCTGCTGGGTTAAGCAGGTAATATTCAAGGGTGAATTTATGGTATCACTGGTCATGTCATCTGCCATGGCATTTTCTTGTATAAAAACCGTAGAAAAAAAGTCATTCAGCAGGTTGGCTTTACCCTCATCCCCTTCCACCATTTCACCAAGACTATTTTTAAGGGGGCCAACACTATCGCTTTTCAGTTTTTTACTGTTTATGTAGTTAAAGAATATTTTAGGATTATTTTTACTTTCTCTCGCAATGAGTCTCTCTGTCTCAAACTTAGCTAACTTAATTTGCTTTTTACATATTTTATTTAATTTTCTATAATTATATAATGCCTCATCACTACCTACCCTCTTTAATTCTTTTAAGGCTTTTTGTTTTTCTTTTATTGCTTCCCTTACAGCTCTATTTAGCCATAGGGGTTTCCTCCTATTTCTAGCATGTTTGTTCCCATAGGGTATATTTTCTGCACAAGCCCTATTCAGGATGCTCATAAAAGTCTCCCATTTGCTTTGTGTACTTTTATTACTTAGTACATCATCCCAGTTTATTGCACTAAGATCATCTCTCAACCGTTTAAAATTTGCTTTCCTGAAGTTTAGTGTCCTTGTAGCCCCTCTACTATACATCTTACTAAAGAATACATGAAAACTTATTATTTTGTGATCACTATTCCCCAAGTAACCCCCAACTTGTATATTTGATATGCGGTCTGGCCTATTGGTTAGTACAAGGTCTAGTAGTGCTCCCCCTCTTGTGGGGTCCTGTACCATTTGTGAAAGGTAATTATCTTTCATTGTTATCAAAAATCTATTTCCTTTGCTGGAACTGCAAGTTTCTGTTCCCCGATTTATATCAGGATAGTTAAAGTCCCCCATAATAATTACCTCTCCGAGACTCGCTGCTTTATCAATTTGCTTTATGAGGAGATTCTCTACCTCTTCCATAATATTCGGCGTCTTATAACACACCCCTATCAGTATTTTATTATTCATTCTCCCCCCCTTATCTCCACCCATAGGGACTCTACATTCTCAGTACCCTCACATATGTTGTCACGCAGGATGGGTTTTAAGGATGATTTTACATATAGACACACACCTCCCCCTCGCTTATTTGTACGGTCATTCCTGAATAGGCTATAACCCTGTAAATTAACAGCCCAGTCATAGCTCTTATCCAGCCATGTCTCTGATATCCCCACTATATCATAATTTTCTTCCAACAATATTAATTCTAATTCCTCCACCTTATTTGTGAGGCTTCGGGCATTAGTGTACATGCACGTTACGTATGACTCTGTACCTGTATTCCTGCTTACTGTATTGACTGTCCTAACCCTTCCCCCCGTATCACCCACAATTTCATTACTTGTGCCCTGGTCACTATCTGCACTACATTCCCCTTCTATAAAGTGAATACCCTCGCCCCCCATTCCTAGTTTAAACACTCCTCCAACCTTCTAGCCATTTTCTGCCCCAGCAGAGCTGCACCCTCCCCATTAAGATGCAGCCCATCCCTAGCATAGAATCTGTAGCCAACTGAAAAGTCAGCCCAATTCTCCAGGAACCCAAAACCCTCTTTCCTACACCAATTCCTGAGCCACCTGTTAATCTCCCTGATCTCTCTTTGCCTCTCTGGTGTGGCTCGTGGCACAGGTAGTATTTCCAAAAATACCACCTTTGAGGTCCATGCTTTAAGCTTACAACCTAATTCCCTGAAATCATCTTTAAGGACCTTCCACCTACCTCTAACTTTGTCATTTGTGCCAATGTGTACAATGACCGCTGGGTCCTCCCCAGCCCCTCCCAGTAATCTGTCAACCCGATCAGCGATGTGCCGAACTCGAGCGCCAGGAAGACAACACACTGTTCGGCGATCCCTGTCTTTGTGACAGATTGCCCTATCTGTCCCCCTAATAATTGAGTCCCCCACTACCAGTACCTGTCTTGGTCTAGATCTGCCGATATATTCTTAATGGGATTGAAGTCAAGGATTTGTGATGACCATTCCATTACCTTCACTCCGTTGTCCATAAAGGGTTATCCCAACTTTATCTTAATTACTTTTGGACTGCTCATATATGATAAACATCTGAGTGGTCCGCGTTCTTGTCATGGGTGACAGACAGTCCTGTGGTGTCTGGCTATAGAAGGTCGCAGCGTTTGGCTGTGTAAACTACTCCCTGACCTTCTATTATTCCTGCTTGATGTATATGTATCTTATGTATCTCCTCTGCTTGGTGTTTATCCCTTTCACTTTATGACCCTGCGGATTTCCTCACCCTTTCACCTTTTTTCATCAGCACTTCCCTTTGTGTCCTTAAATATTTTTATTTCCTTCTTGTCTGTGCTGGTGATAGCTCTAACTCCCTTAATAAGTTCAGTACACGCAGTCGGCTTATATTCATCTGAAGAAACTTTGTTGTTGTTGCAGTTCCTCTCCCTGGGTCATCTGGAGATGTTATTTGTTTACATTCCCTGTTTGTTATCCCTGTGTCTTGTTTAGAGCTTAGTGGGGTTGACTAAGCGCTTATCCCATCCGTTTCCTACCTAGGGCCTATTTCAGGGTCAGCCAGGGTCAGGAATCCGGATCGGCGCATAGGTGCGGAACTTATCTAGGGTGGAGAGGGAAACCAGGAGTCAGTGGTATGTTTGGGCAAGGGTCAGCATCTCCCCTTTCTCTAGACACAAGGTTTCCCTTCCCTTTCGCTTGATACTTCCCCGTACCTAGTGTGACAGCTCTACTCTGCAGTTACATTCTAAAATGACATTGCATAGTACAGTAGAGCAGATCAAGTTATTATGCAGCTGCGGCATGAGAGTGCCAGCTGTCAGACATAGCGGGAGACCACACAGAGAATATATGTGTATACCGTAATAGGAAGCGCTATTGGCTGAAACACCCTTGTGATCATTGGGTGTATGGAAAGAGCTGGAGCTGCTGGGCCCTAGGAAACCCAATCCTCTTGGCCATGGAGCCAGAAGAAGGCTGAAATTCACCTGTAACTGGGGCTAATATACTGCCTCCAGTTACAGGAGAAATAAAGAAAAAAAAATGTCAATGTTGAAATACTTTCCAAAAGTCTTTTATGACCTTATGGGGGGTATCATATGTAAAATAGGTGAACTAAATATGTTGTGATGTTATACAGTTCACACACTGCATAAAGGGGTACTCACTCGCTTGCTGGTCTTCAAGGAATGCACAGAGAAACACTTTTCATTGAAAAAGTCCAGTTGGTTTATTTAAAGCTGCATAAACCACACTCCTAGTCAGATCACAAAGCCTCTACCACTTAAAGAAACACAATAAAGTTCTCAAGTCTGTTTATACTTACAGTCCACCTGCTCAGGAATGGATACCACTTTCCAACAGAAGTATCCCAGTGGAGCTGCCTCCCTCCACTTACTAACCCTTGGCCAGTTGAAGCGGACCCTCACTTCTCCCAGGTGTCCCCCCAGAGAGGCTTCAATACCTCTTTTGCAATTGAGCAGCCTCTCACACAGGCTGCTTCTAACACAATACTGTCAGTCTCTCCCTCATGTCAAACACAGACTGACTCCATTTTACATGACATGTGACCTGTCAGATACACACATGGGTGGGGTATGTAGGTGGCCAGACCTACTCATCTCACCAGCCACCTGTGAACCTGGGCCCTGAAAACAATTCAGCAAAAACATGTGACACTACAAGTGCCCAAAACGAACCTCCAGCTTCACACCACTTTCGTTGTACATACCAGCCATTAACAATGTAGCCAGTCGCCATATTACAATATATTAATAAAAGCCAATAAATACATAAAAAAAAGAAGCAGAAGTTAATCCAAAAATGTATCTGATATCTAAAAATAACTGTTGAAGAAAGGGGAACAAAACATTAAATGTATTTGAGTAGTCCATTGTGGTTATTTAAGAACCCAAAACAAAGCAAAACAAAACAAGAGCGTTTGAAAATAAAATTACTCCATGTGTATCATGAAAAAAAGAGATGCAAAAATTATTTGACTATCCTGGTGAGAAAAAAAAATGTACAGCTCTTTACACTACATGTACAAGGACCCCTGAAAATGTGCCTGATCAGAAACAAGGGTAAATGGCCTGGTCTCGAACTGGTAAAGATGTTAATGAGAGATTTCTAAATCCATCATTTTAAAGAATTTTCCAGGCTATTTAAATGTGTAGTAAAATTCTTACCCTCCGCCCCCTTAAGGCTATGTGCCCACGGGACTCTGTACCCGCGGATTTTGCCGCGGAAAACCTGCAGATTTATCAGGATTTTTAGATAAATACGCAGGTTTTAACAAGTACAGACACTCCTCATGTTATCCTATGGGACTTGGGGAGTGCTGTGTCCATGCTGCGGTACGTGCAGCTTGTGGAATATGCTGCGGATGTCCCGCAGCCACACATAACTGCATGTCAATTATTTCTGCGGAACTACCTGCGTAAATTCCGGCCCTCCACTATGGAGCTAGAGGCCGGAACTTCCGCAGGTAAGTTGCACGAATGTCTGCAGGTTTTCCGCTTGAATCCCACAGCTATGTATAGCTGCGGATTCCAGGGAGCTGCTGCGGGAAACCTAAGGACGTACCTGCAAATATATCCGCAGGTGCAAGCTCCCGTGGGCACATAGCCTAAAGGGGGCTTTACACGCTACGACATAGCTAATGCGAACTCGTTGGGGTCACGGAATTGGTGACGCACATCCGGCCGCATTAGCAATGCCGTTCCGTGTGACACCTATGAGCGATTTGCCCGTGTCGCACAACAGATGGGGGCGGGTACCCACGCTAGCGATATCGGTACCGATATCGCAGTGTGTAAAGCGGCTTTAAGGCCTTGCTCCCACTAACACAAGTGCAATGTGAGGAAAAAAAGGGATTGCACTGGCACCATTGTATTCAATGAGGCAGAGCAGATCTGCAATTTTTTCTCAGCTGTATTTGTCCTGAGGAAACAATCACAGCATCCTGCGAGTGAGCTCGTAAATCGGACAAGGCTTGCCAATGCAAGTTAATGGGTGCAAGAAAAAAAAACGTGCAGCACACAGACCATATTAGTGGCATCCGTTTTTTAGGGATAAAATTGTGTAAAAGACTGTAAATGAACAATAGCTGCGGAGAAAAAAAAACGGATTGCATACGGATGCTCAATCTGAGATTCAATGTCTTGTGACTAGTGATGAGCGAGCACTACCATGCTCGGCTGTCGTAACAACCAGGTTGGAGGCTCAGAAAGGCTCGACTTGTGTATTGATATAATAGAAGTCAATGGGGGACTCGAGCATTTTTCTGGAAGATCTTCTGGAAAAATCCTCGAGTTCCCAATTGACTTCTATTATAGTTGGTACACGAATCCAGCCCATCCAAGCCTCCGAGCATGGTAGTGCTCGCTTATCACTATGTGTGACCAAACTCGCAGTGTACTTGTAGCCTAAGGGCGGCTTTGCACATTACGACATCGCAGGTGCGATGTCGGTGGGGTCAAATTGAAAGTGACGCACATCCGGCATCGCATGCGACATCGTACTGTGTAAAGCCTAGATGATACGATTAACGAGCTCAAAATCGTCGTAATCGTATCATCGGTGCAGTGTCGGCGTAATCCATAATTACGCTGACCCGACGGTCCGATGTTGTTCCTCGTTCCTGCGGCAGCACACATCGCTGTGTGTGAAGTCGCAGGAGCGAGGAACATCTCCTACCGGCGTCACTGCGGCTTCCGTACGATATGCGGAAGGAAGGAGGTGGGCAGGATGTTTACGTCCTGCTCATCTCCGCCCCTCCGCCGCTATTGGCTGCCTGCCGTGTGACGTCGCTATGACGCCACACGACCCGCCCCCTTAGGAAGGAGGCGGGTCGCCGGCCAGAGCGACGGTCGCAGGGCAGGTGAGTGCATGTGAAGCTGGCGTAGCGATAATTTTCGCTACGCCAGCTATCACACGATATCGTACCCGCGACGGGGGCGGGGACTATCGCGTGCGACATCGCAGCATCGGCTTGCGATGTCGCAACGTGCAAAGCCCGCCTAAGTCATATTGTATGTGATTTGTGTGCCACACTCCCTCTTTGCCAAGCCCTTCGCAAGCATCAATAGTTAAGGGCTTACATACGGCAAAAGTTGCTCAGCTCAATGATTGGCTGCAGCGGTGATGCAGGATGTAGTTGTGACAACATTGCTGCAGCCAGTAGACAATCACACGAGCAGTGTCAAAGAGGCAGTGCTGATTGTGGGAAGGGTGACTAACAGCTTTTTTTTTAAAAAAAATAAAAAGGAGGTGAAAAACACTATTCCTGAAAAAGAGACTGACTTAAAGGGAACCAATCACCAGGATTTTCATATATAAGCTACAGCCAGTGCTATACTGGAACGATCAGGCTGATTCTCTGCATACCTTTAGTGGGCAGCTCGGATGTTTAGGCTTTGAAATGCCAGAAAGTGAAGTTTTTAAATTTAGCAGCTACTTGAGTGGCATGAGCAACGGAGCAGATAATCTCTGGGTGGGTATTCATCTGGATTCCCGTCCTCCTGCCGCTTGTTCCTCCCTCTCTCTGTTCTCTATGCTAATTTTACTATTCACTAAGGTGGAGTTGTAGCTGGCGCCTGCGCATAGCGCTTATCTCCAGCGCCATCTTTGTAATGATCGTGTTACTCCCTGTTATTCTAGTCTTGAAGCTGAGAGGGCCACGCATGTGCCCTCGCTTCTTGTGCTCTCGTTGTGACCGCGGGAGCACGCGTGGTCACAACAGAAGTGGAGAACAGCTGATCGGAGGACAAAGTGCCAGCGCCAGGACACCGTGCAAGCACAGCAGCCTGCCAGGACAGAAGTTGAGACCGCCCCCTGGATCAGATGATGGAAAGATGCGACAGACCAGAGGAAGAAGCCTACAGCAGCGTGCCGGCGACATCAGTGCCGTATCGCATGGCCCGGGGTCAGGTGAGGACTATGTAGTGAATTATAATACATGGAGAACTATGGGAAATGCATTATAATACATGGAGGACTATGGGAAATGCATTATAATACATTGAGGACTATGGGGGTGCATTCTAATATATGAAGGGTTATGTGGGACCCTTTATACTATACTGAAGGCTATGTGGGGGCCATTATAGTATTTGGAGAACTATATACGAGGGGGGACAAACATACAAGCATCGGATGGGAATGTTTTGTGCTGAGGGAAAAAGGCTCTCTCTAAGCACCCAGCTTTCCCATGCTCTGATATGGGAAAGCTGGGTGCTGAGGGAATGATGTATAGCAGAGCATGGGGAAGCTGGGTGTTGAGGACAAGATGGATATCAGAAAATAGGAAAGCTGGGTGCGGATAGAGGGATTTCAGATCATGGGAAACCTGGGTGCTGATGGAAAGATGTGTAGCACATGGGGAAGCTGGGTGCCGAGGACAAGATGGATATCAGAACATGGGAAAGCTGGGTGCGGATAGAGGGATTTCAGATCATGGGAAACCTGGGTGCTGATGAAAAGATGTGTAGCAGAGCATGGGGAAGCTGGGTGCCGTGGACAAGATGGATATCAGAACATAGGAAAGCTGGGTGCTGATAGAGGGATTTCAGATCATGGGAAACCTGGGTGCTGAGGGTAAGAGCCAAGTGTCAGCGTCATTATCCTGTACCCCGAGTGTCAGTGTCATTATCCCATAGCCCAAGTGTCAGCATCATTATCCCATAGCCCAAGTGTCAGTATCATTATCCCGTACCTTAAGTGTTGGTGTATGTGGAGGGGGGGCCCCGGTCCAAACTTTGCACCGGGGCCCATCAAACTCTTGTTAAGCCACTGCTTCTACATATTGGGATAGGATCTTGGAGATGGGAATAACCCTTTTATTTCTTGGGCCAAAGTGAGGTCACATTACTAAAAACAAAAAGGAGTCCATACCCTTTGGTTCTGTCCCCTGTGACGCCAGCGCCGCCGGTGGTCTCTGCCGGGACTGCTTATGACATTCTGTTCTTCAGTCACATGACTGCTGAATAGTGATTGGCTGCAGCGGTCAGGTGACTGGTGAAGCTTTCAATGTCTATGAGATATCGCCTAAATATAATTGGTCGCAGTGATGTGACGGTTACTGAACTTTTTCAATGTGAAACCAATGACAGACCCTTTCCTTGGTTAAGGTGCGAGTTTCCTAAAAACTGAGGCACTCCTCCAGAGTTTCCCAGGGCCCTTCCACAATATGGCCATGTAGTGTATAAAGACACAAGCACTGAGATGATCCAGCATAGCAGGAAAAGCCAGCTCAAATATCCAGCAGGACCCCTGCGCTCCCCCTGCCTCACTGCGCCCCCTGCTATCCCCCTTCCCGCTCTCAGCCAATCGCAAAGCTCATCTCATCCATGCAAATAGCAGCACAATGGAGCAAAGCAATAACCGCACCGCAACCAGCCTTGAAACGACCACCACTTGTTTGACAAGTGAACCTCCAATCATTAGTGAGCTTTCCGCCTGCCTGCCAGGAAGGTAACCAATGAGCGTGCAGAGGAGGCGTTCCCCGACCAGGTTAGGGTGTCCTTGCAGGGTGTCTTGTGCTAAACTTCACCAAATAATAGCTGTTTGTATTTTGGCTGCAGCAGTGGCCATTTTAGGTAAGTTCTCCTCTTAACTTTTTAATTTGCAGCATCTTTGCTAGTTTCTATGCCGCCGTGGGTGTGTGGCGGCCATCCACCCCCTTCCTGGGCATCTCTTATGAATGAAACTGTGATTTTTCCGTACTGTTCCCTTGCTTTTTGTGTGTGCTTCAGCGAGGAGGAGGGGGTGTCTGTAAACGTGTCCACCTCGGGAGTGCGGGTATATAGCAGGCATCTAGCGCTCGCTTTTAACCCCTCCTCCGTCTCTCTTCCTTTAGGTCCCTCGCAGGTTCTTGTATTTTGGGTTTTTAACGTCCCCCCCCCATTCTGCCCCTGTGGTTCTGCCCACTGCACAAAGCGTGTGCTGTGGGCAGTACCAAGTGGGGGAGGAGTGGGGAAACTGGAAGCAATAGGGGTATGGAAATGCTGTCCTGTGCATTGGTATCAAGGCCACACATCCATCCTTAGTGAGGGCCTGTGACAATGCTCACCCGTGAGAGTGGGCACTGCAGATGGCGGACTGCTGGCATGTGTGTGGGCACCTGGCAGGCCTACAGTCCTGGCCTCACCTGCGTCCCTCGTGTGACGTGACCGCTGCATTCTGCACTTCCTGCTGAGCAGACCCCGATTATGGCCTCCTCCTGGGGCAGGTCTGCTGCTGGGAGATAAGCTTCCAGGTGTGCAGTGCTGACCATTTGTGAGGGGCCTGTGCACATTGTGCGGTTTTACACTGCTGCTGTGAGATAAGCTGCCAGGTATGCAGTGCTCACCATATCTGAGGGGCCTGTGGACACTGTGCGGTTTTACTGTGCTGCTGTGAGATAAGCTGCTAGGTGTGCAGTGCTCACCATATGAGGGGCCTGTGCACACTATGCGGTTTTACTGTGCTGCTGTGAGATAAGCTGCCAGGTGTGCAGTGCTGACTATTTATGAGGGGCCTGTGCACACTATGCGGTTTTACACTGCTGCTGGGAGATAAGCTGCCAGGTGTGCAGTGCTGACCATTTGTGAGGGGCCTGTGCACACTGTGCGGTTTTACTGTGCTGCTGTGAGATAAGCTGCCAGGTGTGCAGTGCTCACCATATCTGAGGGGCCTGTGCACACTGTGCGGTTTTACACTGCTGCTGGGAGATAAGCTGCCAGGTGTGCAGTGCTCACCATATCTGAGGGGCCTGTGCACACTGTGCAGTTTTACACTGCTGCTGGGAGATAAGCTGGCAGGTGTGCAGTGCTCACCATATCTGAGGGGCCTGTGCACACTGTGCGGTTTTACTGTGCTGCTGTGAGATAAGCTGCCAGGTGTGCAGTGCTCACCATATCTGAGGGGCCTGTGCACACTGTGCGGTTTTACTGTGCTGCTGTGAGATAAGCTGGCAGGTATGCAGTGCTCACCATATCTGAGGGGCCTGTGCACAGTGCACACTGTGCGGTTTTACACTGCTGCTGGGAGATAAGCTGCCAGGTGTGCAGTGCTCACCATATCTGAGGGGCCTGTGCACACTGTGCGGTTTTACACTGCTGCTGGGAGATAAGCTGCCAGGTGTGCAGTGCTGACCATATCTGAGGGGCCTGTGCACACTGTGCGGTTTTACACTGCTGCTGTGAGATAAGCTGCCAGGTGTGCAGTGCTCACCATATCTGAGGGGCCTGTGCACACTGTGCGGTTTTACACTGCTGCTGGGAGATAAGCTGCCAGGTGTGCAGTGCTCACCATATCTGAGGGGCCTGTGCACACTGTGCAGTTTTACACTGCTGCTGGGAGATAAGCTGGCAGGTGTGCAGTGCTCACCATATCTGAGGGGCCTGTGCACACTGTGCGGTTTTACTGTGCTGCTGTGAGATAAGCTGCCAGGTGTGCAGTGCTCACCATATCTGAGGGGCCTGTGCACACTGTGCGGTTTTACTGTGCTGCTGTGAGATAAGCTGGCAGGTGTGCAGTGCTCACCATATCTGAGGGGCCTGTGCACAGTGCACACTGTGCGGTTTTACACTGCTGCTGGGAGATAAGCTGCCAGGTGTGCAGTGCTCACCATATCTGAGGGGCCTGTGCACACTGTGCGGTTTTACACTGCTGCTGGGAGATAAGCTGCCAGGTGTGCAGTGCTGACCATATCTGAGGGGCCTGTGCACACTGTGCGGTTTTACACTGCTGCTGTGAGATAAGCTGCCAGGTGTGCAGTGCTCACCATATCTGAGGGGCCTGTGTACACTGTGCGGTTTTACACTGCTGCTGGGAGATAAGCTGCCAGGTGTGCAGTGCTTACCATATCTGAGGGGCCTGTGCACACTGTGCGGTTTTACACTGCTGCTGGGAGATAAGCTGCCAGGTGTGCAGTGCTTACCATATCTGAGGGGCCTGTGCACACTGTGCGGTTTTACACTGCTGCTGTGAGATAAGCTGCCAGGTGTGCAGTGCTCACCATATCTGAGGGGCCTGTGTACACTGTGCGGTTTTACACTGCTGCTGGGAGATAAGCTGCCAGGTGTGCAGTGCTTACCATATCTGAGGGGCCTGTGCACACTGTGCGGTTTTACACTGCTGCTGGGAGATAAGCTGCCAGGTGTGCAGTGCTTACCATATCTGAGGGGCCTGTGCACACTGTGCGGTTTTACACTGCTGCTGGGAGATAAGCTGCCAGGTGTGCAGTGCTTACCATATCTGAGGGGCCTGTGCACACTGTGCGGTTTTACACTGCTGCTGGGAGATAAGCTGCCAGGTGTGCAGTGCTTACCATATCTGAGGGGCCTGTGCACACTGTGCGGTTTTACACTGCTGCTGTGAGATAAGCTGCCAGGTGTGCAGTGCTGACCATATCTGAGGAGCCTGTGCACACTGTGCAGTTTTACACTGCTGCTGTGAGATAAGCTGCCAGGTGTGCAGTGCTGACCATATCTGAGGAGCCTGTGCACACTGTGCGGTTTTACACTGCTGCTGTGAGATAAGCTGCCAGGTGTGCAGTGCTGACCATATCTGAGGGGCCTGTGCACACTGTGCAGTTTTACACTGCTGCTGGGAGATAAGCTGCCAGGTGTGCAGTGCTGACCATATCTGAGGGGCCTGTGCACACTGTGCGGTTTTACACTGCTGCTGTTTAGCATCCTATAGGGTTATGTAGATTCTCTGCTTGTTGACATCAATATGGGGGAGAAGAAATATGGAAGTGAGGGTTATCAGCCCCCTGTGTGCTTGGCCACCTGGTAGTTGTACTAGGAATGGGTTTACAGCCGGGCAGCCACAAATAAAGAACATGACCCCATGAACGCCAGATGCTGGCGCAGTGCCCTCCACATCACCCAGGCCCGGTAGTGTCCCGTTCATGGCCCGCCATCTTCAGATGTAGGGTGACCTTATGGCCTTACAGCAATGGCTGACTGCTTGTGGTTTTCACCCTGCGGTTCCCGAGTTGTGGCCACTATATAAAAGGCCCGGTCGTAGTAATTCACAAATATGTATGTAGTTACTTGTGGCTTGGGAATATAGGCTGGCAGTCCAGATCCGGCCATTGCAGTCTGTGTATGGACAGGTATATTCGGCCTTCTGAACCCATGAGTTCTGTATTTCTCACGATGGCGCTCGTACCCTTATAGTCTGCGTCTCTTCACATGGCCCGCTTTATTTTGTGGACTGAGCGGTGCCATCGTAGTCTGGTCTTCGTGTTTGTTTGATTGGAGGTTGTTAAATACCCTTATCATTCACAAGAAAAAAGTGATGGTAAAAACTGACCAAACAGTGCAGAGAATCCCTCCTATTTTTTTTTTTTTTTACGTGTGAAAAAACCCTCTGTCTGAATGAGGCCTTATGCTCTGGGTAATGTATCTGAACCTGTGGCCTTGTTCCCACAGTTCTCAGGAGTGATCCCTTTATGCCATCCAGCGATACATGTAAAGGCCTGACAATCTGAAGTTACAGACTCTTCTCAGCTCCTAGGTTTGAATTATTTATCTACTCCATGCCTATAGCGCCTCCATATTCCATAGCGCTGTACATCTACATACTCTTCTCCTAGGTTTAAATTATTTATCTACTTCATGCCTATAGCGCCTCCATATTCCATAGCGCTGTACATCTACATACTCTTCTCCTAGGTTTAAATTATTTATCTACTTCATGCCTATAGCGCCTCCATGTTCCATAGCGCTGTACATCTACATACTCTTCTCCTAGGTTTAAATTATTTATCTACTTCATGCCTATAGCGCCTCCATATTCCATAGCGCTGTACATCTACATACTCTTCTCCTAGGTTTAAATTATTTATCTACTTCATGCCTATAGCGCCTCCATATTCCATAGCGCTGTACATCTACATACTCTTCTCCTAGGTTTGAATTATTTATCTACTCCATGCCTATAGCGCCTCCGTGTTACATAGCGCTGTACATCTACATACTCTTCTCCTAGGTTTAAATTATTTATCTACTTCATGCCTATAGCGCCTCCATGTTCCATAGCGCTGTACATCTACATACTCTTCTCTTAGGTTTGAATTATTTATCTACTTCATGCCTATAGCGCCTCCATATTCCATAGCGCTGTACATCTACATACTCTTCTCCTAGGTTTGAATTATTTATCTACTTCATGCCTATAGCGCCTCCATATACCATAGCGCAGTACACAGATTGTCAGTCACATGGGTCGTCCCTCATAATCTCGGTTCCATACTAGCTGACCTGTATACTTATAGAGCGTGTGAACCTCACACAGACCCAATGGGGAGGTTTCCTTGTCCGGATTCAAAACCCTGAGATAGAAATAAGTTTCCCGCTTTATGAGGGTTCGCTTTTAAATTGGGGGAGGTACAATTCAGTTTTGGGTAAGAGTGAGCCCTGCACTGCTTGATACTGTGCGTGGTCAGGCCGTGTTATATTCTGAATTGCTATGGGTATGTGTATCTTCACAACCTTGCACTGCTCGTGCGTTATTATGCCTGTACCTTTAACGCCACGCTTGATTACTAGATGAGTATGCCCATATAACTAGCAACGTTTTTCTGTCATGTGTTAAAAATGTAATAAAATCTGTGAAATGGCAACTTGTGCCCTCAGCTATAACTGTGCACTGAGAGGTTGTCACTTCCCATCCCCCACATCTGACATGCCAGTCTTTGATTCCTAGCACGGGCAGAACGCCTTTACTGACATTTTCCCTTCTTCTTCGATGGGTACCACTAATGGAGCTTGATATTGAGGGTGCTGTCTATGTTCTCAAATCAAAAAAATCAAATCTTTATTTTTATATAGCGCTAACATATTCCGCAGCGCTTTACATACATCAGGAACACTGGGGGCTCACAGTCTAGAGTCCCTATCTGTATGTCTTTGGAGTGCGGGAGGAAACCCACGCAAACTCGGGGAGAACATACAAACTCCTAGCAGATGGTGTCCTTGGTAGGATTTGAACCCAGGACCCCAGCGCTGCAAGACTGCAGTGCTAACCACTGAGCCACCGTGCCGCCTATTCTCCATACAGATTTGAAATGTCGGACGTTTGGATTTAGCAAAATTGTGGACAGTTTTTTTTTTTTTTTGTGGCCAACTTTACATTGTACAGCAACTACATAGATATGGTTTTTCAGGATTCTACATTAGCATTATTTGCTTTCAGAGCTGCCTGTAACCATGAAACCCGTCTGTATCATGTGATGACTATGAAGCAGCAGGTCTGTCCACAGTCGTACACGGTGGTTTTCCGATCTCAGGTGTTAGTGGCATTTCCACAGGATTGGTGTGATTTATTAATGGGGTTCAATGATTCCAGCCCCTGTAGTGTACAGTCGTGGTTAAAAGCCATGACACAAATGTTACTTTACTACAAAGTTTGTTTCTTCACTCTTTTTAGATCTTTTAGTGGATGTTTCTATGGTTACTGCAGTACAATTTATAAAGATTTCATGAGTTTTCAAACTTTTCTTGATAAATCAAGTCTTATTTTTCAAGACTCCTGCAGTTCACTGCGACATGCTGGATGTCCACTTCTGGGCCAAATCCTGACTGACAACCCATTCTTGTCTAACCATCACTTACAGTATCACAATTTCTGTGTTTTTGTTTATCCTCCTGCTTTTTGAGGATTGACCACAGGTTCTCAATGGGATGGAGATCTGGGGAGTTTCTGGCAATGGACCTTCACCGAGTCACTTAGCACTTTTGCCTTGTGACACAGTCTCCATCATGCTGCATTGTTCATCACTAAATTACTCAGGGGTCAATGAGAGAAGTTGTCATTTTGAAGCAGTTTTGGATGAAAACAAATTAAGTGCTCCATAGTACAACTGTATAAGGTAGGAAAAGAAGATAGGGGATAGTTTCTGATTAGTGTTGAGCGAGTAGTTGACTATTTGTACTTGCTATGCTGTTAGCGAGTACTGTCCACTACTCGCATATTCGTTAGGAGCGCAATGTAAGTCAATGGGAAATACTCGCTACGTAGCCAGTAACCCGAAAGCCGTACTATTTGCTACTCGCACGAAAAGTATGGCTTTTGGGTTACTCACTACTTAGTATTTCCCATTGACTTACATTGCGCCCGCTACTCGTAGCAGACAGTACAGAGAGTACGAATACCGTATTTTTCCAAAACTAGGACACTGTCTTATACTTTTTTTTTGCCCCCCAAAAAAGTGCTAGGGCTTATTTTTGGAATAGGTCTTATTCTTGGAAAAACACAGTTGGGGGTAAGTTTACCCCCCCCCCATTCCTTCCCAAAAGACTCATACTTACCAGACCCCAGACGTCTCTGTGGCTCCCAGGTCCTCCTGTGATCTCCGGCGGGTCCTCTCAGCAGCTATACTGCACGCTGTCCTCGCCTGCTTCTGGCCAACACTCATATATCAGATCGCGCGCACACACACTCATACACACACAATCACCGATGAGAACGCACACACACACACACACACTAGTCATTCACCACATCCGGCAGTATAGAATGCCTCTGGCTGCAGGGAAAGATGAGAGGAAGTTACACATTGTAGATCCTGTAAGCATTCCATCTGCAGCCGCAGGTCCTTGCGTTCCACCACACTGCGTATCAGGATACTCCTTGCCAGAAGAAATCGGTATTACTGGATGTGGTGAGTGTGTGTGCGATCTGATGTGTGATTGTGTGTGAGAGCTGATGTGTGCGATACACTGCCAGTCCTCCCACTTGGCGTCTGGTGAGTATGATAGTGTCTTCTCTCTTCTTTTTTTTCTTTTGGGGGTGTCTGCTTTCTTTAATGAAGTGTCCTGCAGTATCATTAACTTTATCTGCATGGACACTTCATTATTGAACCGCGACTAAGGCATATTGTCAAGGTAGGGCTTATATTTAACACTAGAACTACTGAGGTAGTCATTTTGACTACTTTGCACCATGTATTTCTATATAGGTGTCGCGAGTCCAGTAGTTCTAGTGTTAAACCTTGCTCCGAAAACGCTGAAAATCCCTGCTAGGGCTTATTTTTGGGGGAGGTCTTATTTTTGGAAAAACAAGGTAGTTAGCTACTCGCTCAACACTATTTCTGATCTCTGGAGGTTGTGGAAATGGACAGGCACAAGACTGAACAATGTGTGTATTCCCAGCCACAGGGCTGCAACTCCACCTGCTAAATCAGACTGTCTAATTACTGGGTCAGAAGTTGTGGGAAATTTATGTTTTTACCTTAAGGGTTAAGGGTATGTTCGCACGTTGTGTATTTCCATGAGTTTACGCAGCGCTTTGCACTTCAGCGTAAACGCATGCGTTCTGCATCCCCAGCATAGTCTATGTAAATTGTGCAAATTCCATGCGCACGTTGTGTTTTAGAGCGCAGCGATTTGGATGCTGAAATTTGTGGCCAAATCGCTGCGTTTAAAAAAGCAAATGTCACTTCTTTCATGCACTTTGGATGCTGCTCCCGCTTTGTTTATGGGAGAGAAAGTATCCAGAACGGATGAATTCTGCATCAATTCGGCAGTCGCAATACATCCATGTCGGCTGCGTTTTGAAACGCACATGCGCTGCCAAATCGCTTCAGAATTTTCAGCATGACAATATGCAATGTGCGCACATAGCCTTAATATGTATTAATTCATGGAAGTGTTCTTATGCAAAATTGTGAGTGAGCCCACTCCCTTGGATGAAAAGCCCCCTTACATAAATGAACTCAGGGCCCTATACTATTGGCATTACACAGGACTCGCTTTTTATTCTGGACAATCATTCTTCCAGATGTCACACAGTCTGAAGGAGGCAACATGAGAGAAAATAACTTTACCCGAGTCCTCTGCAGAACAATTCTTTTATTTCCGGAAGACTGTCAGTCTGTCCTTGATGGTTTTCTTGGAGAGAGAAGTGGCTTCTTTGCTGTAATTTGTGACACCAAGCCAGGGTCCAAAAGCCTTCACCTCACTTTGTGTGCAGATGCACTGACATCTGTACCTGCTGCCATTCCTTAGCAAACTCTGCACTGGTGTTGACCCAATATAGTTGTAAATCCTCTTTAAGGCCCCCTTCACACGTGCGTGTAAATCACGTACGTGTTATGCGTACCGTATTTAATGTCCGTTTTCTGGCTCCGTGTGTGATGCGTGTGTCATCCGTATGTCCGTATGAGATGTGCGTGTGTCCGTTTTTGTAGTCCGTAGGTAATCAGTATGCCATCCGTTTTGCTAGTACGTGTAGCTGGAAAAAGTCATGTAATGAATGGGATAATATGTTGCTGGTGTGTTCAATTCACTCACCCTCACTGTGTCCTGCAAGATAAATGCGATTTCCTAGGGACCTTTTCTAATCACATGCACCTGTTCCAAAATTATACAATCATTGCCATATTTGCAAAAAAACGGACACGGACCATACGGAGATGCATCCGTGTCACGTACGTGTGCTCACGGACCCATTGAGTTTAATGGGTGCGTGTTCCGTGAGAAAAACAGACATGCTTCCGTGTTTAACGCACAAACGTATCACGCACACGGACACACGCTCCGTATGGAAAAACGAAAGTGTAACGCAGTAAATTAATATTGGAGTACATGTGCCCGTGTCTCCTGTACGTGCAGTAATGGACCTAACACGTACCGGAGGCACGTGCATGTGAAGGGGGCCTAAGAGACTGTCCTGATACTTGCTGGATTTTCTTGGGCACCCTGAACAATTTTTTTTTCCGCAATTGAACTTCTCTTTGAAGTTATTGATTAGCCAAAAATTTGATTTAGAGACCGTTTTATAAGCAGCAATGTCCTGGCCTGTAAAGCCCTTATGATGCAAAGCAAAGATGACTTTACTTATTTTTTTGTACTTAACCATGATTAATAGAAGAAGACAATGATTTCATATGCCAACCCCTTTTTAAAGGAACCAGTCTGTTTTTTATAATTCAATCAGCATGACCGAGTGATTTAAGCCGCCTTGTCCTCATTAACACTTTCGCCAGGGCTAAAGAGCAGATGTAGGGCAGTAATTTTGTGGCAGGGCTGAAATTCTGAAAGGCTGGAAATGGGGCTTTTGTGATGTAAGATAATTTTCATGACAAGGAATGAGTGCAACTATTTGCAATTCATCTGATCACTCTTCATAACAAACTGCCACTATAAAAACTGAAGCCGCAAACTTTGAGAATACTAAATTTGTGTCTGTCTGAAAACTGTATATAGAGTTCAGTTGAATGAAGAATATGTGCAATCACAATCTCCTTTCCATTACACTTTATGGAGAATATGTCAGCAGGTGACCCTACCAAGGATTTATAGCTAAACAAACCTTCCACCTTTAAGGGAACCTATCAAGAGGAGTTACTCTTTAGTATATTACCACTTTATCAGTCTCCTAATAATATTTGTAATGATGTCTATTACAACTAACTGGTATGTGTAAAGAGCCTGGCGCCATCACTCATCCCTGCAGTTTTGATTTACAAACCAGTGTGTACAAGGAGGAGAAGCCATCCCTCAACTGGCACATTCATGACGGGATTAAACCTTTTTACACATAAAGTAATGGTTGTAATAAAGACAGCAATACAAATGTAATTAGAGGGAATTTGTCAGTAGGATCTACCCACCTAAGCTGTTTATATGGGCATGCAGGTCATAGAAAGCTGAATAAAATGATACCTTGATGTCTGCTATTCGATGTCTTATTTCAGAGAAATCAACGTTTTTCTTAATATGTAAAGGAGCTGTTAAAGTCTATGGGCCAATCACAGATCTCCCTGAGAACCTGCCCCCAAAGCTTTTTGTAAATAAAAGGTGTTCTCAGTGAGACATGTCATTACTGACAGTCTGCTCTACATGTCTCACACTGGTAACTCCTGATTTCATTTAATATCTTAACAACCTATGACGTATATTTATGTCATGGGTCGTGTCCCTTGCTTTGATGCGGGCTCGCATTCTGAGCCCATATCTTTCCCTGCACATGTTGGCTGATCTGATCAGAGATCCGCCTGTGGCTGTTAAGGTACTGTCACACATAACGAGATCACTAGCGAGATCGCAGCTGAGTCACGATTTCCGTGGTGCAGTAGCGATCCCGTTAGCGATCTTGTTATGTGTGACACCTACCAGCGATCAGGCCCCTGCTGTGAGATCTCTAGTCGTTGCCGAATGGTCCAGGCCATTTTCTTCAAAGGCAATGTCCTGGGCAGGACACATCGCTGTGTTTGACAATGTGTGACAAAGTCCCAGTGACTGCTGAGATCGTTATACAGGTCGCAACTACGACCTGTATTGTTCCTGCATTGTTGGTAAGGTCTAACTGTGTGACATCTCACCTGCGACCTCCCAGCGAGGGAGGTCGCTTGATTTGCTGAAATATCTGTAAGCAAAGTTCAAGAAATGCACTGCACCTTTGATTGACGTGTGCATGGCTCTATGGCTTGCTCCCTTATTTTTATTGAAATATTGTGCCGTGCCACCATTGCTGCTGTTGGCGGTGCGTGCACATTGCCACAGTAATGATGTCTTCATGAAAATGGCGTCTGAGCCCACGTATGCGCATTCCGCTATCTGCATTGCTATTTTATTGAAGACACTGCGAAGAACACTGAGCACATAATACAATCTGCGCACGTGTCGATGCCGCTCAGTTTTCTCCACAGTGTCTTCAATAAAATGTGGCTGGAGTTCGCGATATGCACATTTTGACTCCGGCGCCATTTTAATGAAGACATCATCACTGTAGCAATGCGCACGTGCCGTCAACAGCAGCAGTGGTGGCACAGCGCAAAATTTAAATAAAAAAAAAAGGGGACATGCCATAGAGGACGCAGGAGGAGGAATTTACAGCGAGGCCCGACCCACAAAGGCCTGACCCCGATCCACTCGTCAGTCAAAGGTGCAGTGCATTTATGGAACTTTGATTACAGATATTTCCGCTATCAAGCATCCGATCTTTAAACAAAACGTATGCCTGGATTCAGCGTCTTAAGGCCGCTTTACACACAACGACATTGCTAACGAGATGTCGTTCCTTTCCCAAATATCGTTGCTGCTTTTGGACGCAGGTTGTTTGTCGTTCCTGAGGCAGCACACATCGCTACGTGTGACACCCCGGTAATGACGAACAACAGCGTACCTGCGTCCTCCGGCAACGAGGTGGGCGTGACTTTCATTCGGCTGCTCTCCGCCCCTCCGCTTCTATTGGTGGCCCGCTGTGTGACGTCACTGTGATGCCGCACGAACCTCCCCCTTAGAGTTTGTTCGCCGCCCACAGCGACGTTGTTAGGAAGGTAAGTTTGTGTGACACGTACTAGCAACATTGTGCACCACGGGCAGCGATTTGCCCGTGACGCACGCATGATGGTGGCGGGTGCGATTGCTAACGATGGCGCAGAGTGTAAAGCGGCCTTTAGTGCCAGTTTAGCACTGCCTTTACTTTATATAGCAAAATCCTGATGGGTTACCTTTAACATTGCTGGTGAGGAGCATGCCATTCCCCGCTCCCATCGGCGGCCCCATGACGTGACCGCTGCTTTCCAATGGAATGTCATGACAGTTGGGGGTCAGCTGATGACTCGTCTGTCATGACAAACTTCCTCTAAAACCTGTTTGCAAGCCGACATTTATAGGAGGATTTCAGCTGTACCAAGAGCTGATACACTGCTCTATATAGCACAAGCGATCTGATGATCGCAGCTTCAAGTCTCCTAAGGGAACTAGTAAATGGAATAAAAAGTGAGAAAAAAAAGTTTTTAAATATATGAAAAAGATAAAAAAGAAACACAAGTTAAAATCACCCCCCTATTGAAAATAAAACAATTAAAAAAAGACACATTTGGTATTGCTGCTTTCAGAAATGTCTGATCTATCAACATATAAAAAAATTAATCTGATCAGTAAACAGTGCAATGAAAAAAAATAATTAAATTGCCTCAATTAAGTTTTTTGTCCACCACAACATTGCAGTAAGGTGCCATGTTGTTTTTTTCATTCTTCCAAGAGCCATCGCTCTTTTATCTTTCTGTCGACAAAGCCGTATCGGGGCAATTTTTTTTAATTATTTATTTATATTTGCTGATTGGATGCAAATCGATTTCCACTTTCCAGTCCCCTGCTCCTCTCATGATTGGCTGGTCTGGTGTGGTGTCACATATGGGTCATGCCACAACGATGATGTCAGGTCAGGCTGGATAACTAACAGAAGAGCAGTGGATGAGGGTAGTGAAGATACGGCATTCCCGGCCCCATGCCTTTGTCAGGGCCAATAAAATGGGTCTGCCAAACAAATTTGCATCAGCTTTAAAATTATACCATTCACTATTATTTTTTTCATATAACCTACTGAGAAATGGGAAAAACACCAGGTGGGGTGAAGATTGCGAAGAATAAAATTCAGAAGTCTGTAAAAAAAAAAACAAAAAAAAAACAACCCAATCAAATTCAGGTTTAGTGATGTTTTCTGAGACCTTTTTATGTTTGTTGATGGAGCTGTGTGAGGACATTTGCATGGCGAGCTGATGTTTTCATTTATAATATTTTTGACTTAAATATGACGAGTTGAACACCTTTTTATAGTGCCTTACGAAAGTATTCGGCCCCCTTGAATTTTTCAACCTTTTTCCACATTTCAGGCTTCAAACATAAAGATAAAAATTTTAAATTTTATGGTGAAGAATCAACAACAAGTGGGACACAATTGTGAAGGTGAACGATATTTATTGCTTATTTTAAATTTTTGTAAAAAATAAAAAACTGAAAATTGGGGTGTGCAATATTATTCGGCCCCTTTTACTTTCAGTGCAGCAAACTCACTCCAGAAGTTCATTCAGGATCTCTGAATGATCCAATGTTGTCCTAAAATGACTGATTAAGATAAATATAAGCCACCTGTGTGTAATCAAGTCTCCGTATAAATGCACCTGCTCTGTGATAGTTTCAGTGTTCTGTTTAAAGCACAGAGAGCATCATGAAGGCCAAGGAACACAACAGGCACGTCCATGATACTGTTGTGGAGAAGTTTAAAGCTGGATTTGGATGCAAAAAGATTTCCAAAACTTTAAACATTCCAAGAAGCAATGTGCAAGCGATCATTTTGAAATGGAAGGAGTAGCATACCACTGCAAATCTACCAAGACCCGGCCGACCATCCAAACTTTCATCTCAAACAAGGAGAAGACTGATCAGAGATGCAGCCAAGAGGCCTATGATTACTCTGGATGAACTGCAGAGATCTACAGCTGAGGTGGATGAGTCTGTCCATAGGACAACAATCAGTTGTACACTGCACAAATCTGGCCTTTATGGAAGAGTGGCAAGAAGAAAGCCATTTCTCAAAGATATCCATAAAAATTGTTGTTTAAAGTTTGCCAAAAGCCACCTGGGAGACACACCAAACATGTGGAAAAAGGTGCTCTGGTCAGATGAAACCAAAATCGAACTATTTGGGCACAATGCCAAATGATATGTTTGACGTAAGATCAACACTGCTCATCACCCTGAACACACCATCCCCACTGTCATACATGGTGGTGGCAGCATAATGGTTTGGGCCTGCTTTTCTTCAGCAGGGACAGGGAAGATCTTTAAAATTGATGGGAAAATGGATGGAGCCAAATACAGGACCATTCTTAAAGAAAACCTGTTGGAGTCTGTAAAAGATCTGAGACTAGGACAGAGATTTGTTTTCCAACAAGACAATGATCTCAAACATAAAGCAAAATCTACAATGGAATGGTTCACAAATAAACGTATCCAGGTGTTAGAATGGCCAAGTCACCGTCCAGACCTGAATCCAATTGAGAATCTGTGGAAAGAGCTGAAAACTGCTGTTCACAAACACTCTCCATCCAACCTCACTCAGCTCCAGCTGTTTGCAAAGGAAGAATGGGCAAGAATTTCAGTCTCTCGATGTGCAAAACTGATAGACACATACCCCAAGCGACTTGCAGCTGTAATCGCAGCAAAAGGTGGCGCTACAAAGTATTAACTTAAAGGGGTCAAATAATATTGCACGCCCCAGTTGTCAGCTATTTATTTTTTAAAAAAGTTTAAAATAAGCAATAAATTTCGTTCCACTTCACAATTGTGTCCCACTTGTTGTTGATTCTTCACCATAACATTAAAATTTTATCTTTATGTTTGAAGCCTGAAATGTGGGAAAAGGTTTAAAAATTCAAGGTGGCTGAATACTTGCGCAACTCACTGTGTTTATACACTTTAAACCAACCGAATAGCACTCCAAGTTAATCAAACGTCTGTGAAATCAAACTGTCCACTTAGGAAGCAACACTGATTGACAATCAATTTCACATGCTGTTGTGTAAATGGAATAGACATCAGATGGAAATGGTTGGTAATTATCAAGACAGGAGTCAATAAAGAAGTGTTTCTGCAGGTGGGGACCACTGACCACATCTCAGTACCAATGCTTTCTGGCTGGTGTTTTGGTCACTTTTGAATATTGGTTGTGCTCTCACACTCGTGGTAGCATGAGACGGACTCTACAACGCACACAAGTGGCACAGGTAGTGCAGCTCATCAAGGTTAGCACATCAATGCGAGCTGCGGCAAGAAGGTTTGCTGTGTCTTGTAAGCGTAGTGTCCAGAGAATGGAGGCGCTACCAGGAGACAGGCCAGTACACCAGGAGACATGGAGGGGGGCCATAGGAGGGCAACAACCCAGCAGCAGGACCGCTACCTCCGCCTTTGTGCAAGGAGGAACAGGAGAAGCACTGCCAGAGCCCTGCAAAATGACCTCCAGCAGGCCACAAATGTGCATGTGTCTGCACAAACGGTTAGAAACCGACTCAATGAGGATGTCATGAGGGCCCGACGTCCACAGATGGGGGTTGTGCTCACTGCCCAACACCGTGCAGGACGCTTGGCATTTGTGACAGAACACCAAGATTGGCAAATTCGCCACTGGCGCCCTGTTCTCTTCACAGATGAAAGCAGGATCACACTGAGAACATGTGACAGAGTTTGGAGACGCTGTGGAGAGCGATCTACTGCTTGCAACATCCTTCAGCATGACTGGTTTGGCAGTGGGTCAGTAATGGTGTGGGGTGGCATTTCTTTGGAGGGCCACACAACCCTCCATGTAATCACCAGAGGTAGGCTGACTGCCATTAGTTAACGAGATGAGATCCTCAGACCCCTTGTGAGACCATATGCTGGTACGGTTGGCCCTGGGTTCCTCCTATTACAGTACAATGCCAGACCTCGGGGCTGTAGTCTGTCAGCAGTCCTGCAAGATGAAGGCATTGAAGATATGGACTGGCCCGTCCGTTTCCCAGACCTAAATCCCATTGATCACATCTGGGACATCATGTCTCGCTCCATCCACACACACGTCACGTTGCACCAGACTGTCCAGGAGTTGGCGGATGCTTTAGTCCAGGTCTGGGAGGAGATCCCTCAGGCGACCATCCGCAACCTCATCAGGAGCATGCCCAGGCGTAGGGAGGTCATACAGGCACATGGAGGCCACACACAATACTGAGGCTCATTTTGACTTGTTTCCACTTTCATTTTGTGTGTGTCTTCAAATCCATGCCTCCATTGGTTGAAACATTTGATTTTCATTGATTTTTGTGTGATTTTTTTTGTTGCCAGCACATTCAACTTTGTGCAGAACAAAGTATTCAATGGGATTATTTAATTCATTCATTCAGACCGACCTAGGATGTGGTATTTGAGTGTTCCCTTTAATTTTTTGAGGTGTGTGTGTGTGTAATATGCGTGTGTGTATATATATATTACATACACAATATTAAAATTTGACTCGCCGTTTTAAAAGAAAACAAAAACAAACAAAACACATTCAGTGTTGAACGGTCTAAGGGGTGCTTCACACACAGCGAGCTCACTGCCGAGATCGCTGCTGAGTCACGCTTTTTGTGACGCAGCAGTGACCTCATTAGCGATCTCGCTGTGTGTGACAATGAGCAGCGATCTGGCCCCTGCTGCGAGATCGCTGCTCGTTACACACAGCCCTGGTTCGTTTTCTTCAAAGGCGCTCTCCCACTGTGACACACAGATCGCTGTGTGTGACAGCGAGAGAGCGACAAATGAAGCGAGCAGGGAGCAGGAGCCGGCGTCTGACAGCTGAGGTAAACTGTATCCAAGATAAACATCGGGTAACCAAGGTGGTTACCCGATATTTACCTTAGTTACCAGCCTCTGCAGCTCTCACGCTGCCTGTGCTGCCGGCTCCGGCTCTCTGCACATGTAGCTGCTGTACACATCGGGTTAATTAACCCGATGTGTACAGCAGCTAGGAGAGCAAGGAGCCAGCGCTAAGCAGTGTGCGCGGCTCCCTGCTCTCTGCACATGTAGCTGCATTACACATCGGGTTAATTAACCCGATGTGTACTGTAGCTAGGAGAGCAAGGAGCCAGCGCTCAGTGTGCGCAGCTCCCTGCTCCCTGCACACACAGCTAAGCGGTGTGCGCTGGTAACTAATGTAAACATCGGGTAACCATACCCGATGTTTACCTTAGTTACCAGTCTCCGCAGCTTCCAGACGGCGGCTTCGTGCAAGCACAGCGTCGCTTGCACGTCGCTGGGGGCTGTTCACTGGTCGCTGGTGAGATCTGCCTGTTTGACAGCTCACCAGCGACCATGTAGCGATGCAGCAGCGATCCTGACCAGGTCAGATCGCTGGTCGGATCGCTGCTGCATCGCTAAGTGTGAAGGTACCCTAAGAGTCCAGTCAGTCAATCAAGGTATAGCATTAGACAAAACCGCGTAAAAAAAGTCAGAATTGTGGTTTGTCGGTTACTACACCTACCTTAATAAAAAAAATAAATAAATAATAAAAAAAAAATATATATATATATATATATATATATATATATATATATATATATATATATATATATATATATATATATACACATACATATATGTATGGCAATATGATGGTGGGGAGTGATGGAAGTGGGTGCATGCGGCGAGGAATTAATATACATGCCCCTTTCAGAAATTTATAGTTGTATCGGGTATTGACAGTAGCCGGCTATGTAACATAACAGACATGGACATACACTTAGGTCCATATACATAAAGACCTTAAAAGGAAGTTGGGGGGGTGATGACATGAAATTGGTGCAACCTGTGTGACCAAACAAGGCCCAAGAGGTCAGGGGGCCCATTTCTCCTTCCAAAGCATGTGGAATTGCGCATTTTGTTGAGTTATTGGACTAAAAGAGCCCATACACTGTTTTTGCACAGAGACACTTATCTGTCTGCCTGCCAGTGGATGGACCCTTATTAATAAAGGGGGCATAGTGCTCCAATGATAGCCGAAAATCTCTTACTGCTAAGCCTTAGGCTATGTGCGCACGTTGCGTAAATTCATGCAGTTACGCTGCGCTTTGCAGCGCAGCGTAACTGCATGCGTCCTGCGTCCCCTGCACAGTCTATGGAGATTGTGCAGGGGCCGTGCGCACGTGGCGTCTCAGAGCGCAGCGCTTCGGCTACTGCCGAAGCGCTGCGCAAAAAGAAGTGACATGTCACTTCTTTCCTGCGCTTTGCCGGCAGCTCCTGCTCTGTCTATGGCAGGAGCTGCAGGCAGAGCGCATGGAATCGGCGCTCACTACGGACATTTCTGCAGCGATCTAAAGCGCACATGTGCTCTTCAGATCGCTGCAGAAATTTCTGCAGGCTAGTACGCAACGTGCGCACATAGCCTAAGCCTGCCACCTTGCAGGATATCTGTTGTGGAGTAGGAAGACCTAAATATCTTCGTATTAAAACATTACAAATATGTCCCTGGGTTGTCCTCTTCTGTGTCAGTAATTCCAATCAGCCGTATATATATAATTTTTTTTTTTTTTTTCTGGGAGATCAGACTGATACTTTTCTGAAAAATTGTGGGCAGAATCCCCATCTAGTTTTGTATCAATCATCCACTACTTTCTTAGGCCCTGTGCGCACTGAAAAATTGATTTTTCTTAAGAAAATTCCGGACCCTCTGAAAGATTACCGCACCTGCGGTAAAAAAAATGCAGAAAACCGCATGCGGTTTCCCTGCAGTTTTTGACCATTATCTATGGCAAGAACCGCAGGTACCTGCAGAAAAGAAGTGAGATGCCATTCTTTTTGGTGCAGAATTATTATTATTATTATTATTATTATTATTATTATAATATTGTATCTGTTTCTCCATTGAATATCAGAATTTGTCACAATGGCCTCTCATATGAAAATAATGTTCTACAGTGAAGGTCAACCACCAATCCTCAAATGTCAAAAGCGTATTGTCCGGCAGAGAAGGCAAATTCTTATGGGACACTTGGCGTCCCCAGGATAAGAATCCTTAACAGTGTGAGTTTATTAGGCTTTGTGCACATACTGTTTGTTTGCTTTTAAGGAGGTTTTGAAGCAGAAACTGAATAATGTGGAAACTCTCCAAATCCTCAAAAATGTGGGGGTTCTGCTCCGAAAGCTCTCCAGGTGCACATACCCTTACAGTGTTGGCATATCACTAGATATGCCTTCCCATTATTACTGATGAGTGTCTGACCCTCATTGATCACTCACACTGCAAGACAAATGTGCAAGCTAGTAGAAGAGCACAATCACACCTATGTATAGATTGGAGAAAAAAAAGCAGATGAATGTATATATGCTCATGTATAGACTGATCATTCCTGCACTGTGATATGGGCAACTGATAGGGGGTCTCGGGACCCTCTTTGAGGGCTGACAAATCAAAAAAATATTAAAAGGTTTCTTAATACAGTTATGTAACAGTAGTTCCCACTGTGATGGATCTATGTAGGAGACCCCCATACACAAGGTAGAAAAGCTTCCTAGGAAATGTCATTGGGTGTCACCATAATAAAGCTGCCGCTGTGATCGTCACCAGGCAGAAATGCAGCATGAACTATGGTTATGTTGGGACTAGGCAAAGTTAAAACCAATAAAAAATGGTATCCGCCTTTATAAAACCCAATCTGGCCTCTGTAAGTCATTCTGGATTTGCAGTGTCTTGGCACGGCGGTCTGCAGCACAATATCTGGTTGTGGAGCATGGCAGAGAAATATATGCACTGGGTTAAGGGTATGATGTAAGAGGGGGAATTTTACTTGTGTTTAGAAAATTCCTTGGCTCTATTCAGCAAAATGTTTACACTAGAAAAGTGGGGTAAAATACTTTTAAAAGTAGCAAATTTTTGTGTAATGCAGTTACGGAAAATATTACAACTTTTGGCACTTCAAGCAGCTCTACCACAACGGGCGGAGCTGGGGATGAGTGAGGACATGGTATGGATACACCTTTCTACTAAATTCATCAATTGTGCCGGCGTTTCTTATGTCTGAAATGTTACTCCAGCCCTCATTAAGTGGCGCACACCTCTTCATTAATTTGACTTGTTGCTTCACGTCCCTCATTAAGGTTCCAAGTAGTGATTTTTGAACAATTGAGACCTTGGTAGATTACTGTATGCCATATTTTGGGCTATATTTTACTTTGTGACTATTGTCCAGCTGAAATGGGATGTCTTTCACAAGTCTCTATTTTATCTTGGTGGAAAGTTCTTTTGTTTTGCACAGTTGACTTTTAAATTTTGCATCACAAATTCTTTCAGACCTAACAAACACTAATTGGGTTGTTCTGTGTACCAGTTTTTGACCAGGTTCACAGGTCCATGTATGGACTCCAATAGCTGGTCTGACTGCAGGTCTATTGACCCGAATTTACAACCTCCTAGATGCACAAGAGGCTGGAAGTTTGGGTCAGGAGACCTTTGGTCAGCTGGGCTGTTTGTATATGATATGTGAAATATGCTTGTGTGATCCCGGCCTTTCACAATCTGTATTTTTAAAAAATTGTGGCACCCTTCATCACCCAAAAACAACCATGTTACACAAAGCTTTTGGTCTGATATTTGGTCTACAAAGTGCCAGTCATCAGCATCATTACGAATCCATCACATGTGTTGGTCTTCAGTGATAAAGTCCTACAAACCACTGTATGGTACATCTTGTAGAGATTTTGGTAAGGAAGTTAAAGGAGTTGCCTGACATTAGCTTACCAAAACATTTTGAGTTTATCTGTGCTGTATTGTCATATAAATCACCCCTTCATTATTTTTTGTTTTCTGACTTTTGTTCCTCTTGAATTATCCCTTTATTCTCTGCAGCTCTTTGTTTACATTCAGCAGAAGCAAACATGATAACTTCCTGTGCCACACTTCCAAGTCAGAACTGACACCGCCCGGCCTCAGTGTCCAGCCCCGCCCCCTGCCCGGCCTCAGTGTCCAACCCCGCCCCCTGCCAGCCCCCTGTGCACACATTCCCTGTCAGTATTCTGCCCAGCACTGACCTATTATCACTCTAGCAATGGAAAGAACAGCCCCACATCGGGCTCTGCACCACACACACACACACACACACACACACACACACACACACGGCTCTGCACCCAACATCACATCAGGCTCTGCAATCCTACACACACACACACACACACACACACACACACAGGGCTCTGCGCCCGACATCACATCAGGCTCTGCAACCCTCCCGCACACACAAACACAACGCGCGCACAAACACAACACACGCGTGCACACACACACATAGGGCTCTGCGCCCCACATCACATCAGGCTCTGCAACCCTCCCGCACACACAAACACAACGCGCGCACAAACACAACACACGCGTGCACACACACACATAGGGCTCTGCGCCCCACATCACATCAGGCTCTGCAACCCTCCCGCACACACAAACACAACGCGCGCACAAACACAACGCGCGCACACACACACATAGGGCTCTGCGCCCCACATCACATCAGGCTCTGCAACCCTCCCCCCACCCACACACACAAACACACACGGCGCTCTGTACCGACCCCCCCCTCACCATCTTTCTGTACCGACCCCTACCCCCATAGGGAACACATGTGGGCTACATTCACATGACCGTTCCGTTTTTGCGGTCCGCAAAAAAAGGTCCTTTTTTTCCCGGATGCATCCGTGTGTCATCCGTGTGCCTTCCGTTCTTTTTGCGGACCGCAAAAAACGGAAGCAGCAAGAAAGATAAATAGATGAGTAGATATAGAGATGGATAGATATAGAGATAGAGACAGAGATAGAGGGATGGATGAATGAATGAATGGAGAGATAGATAATGGATAGAGAGATAGATGAGAAAGACATATAATATCCCACCCCCCATGCATATTCTAAGCTGGCACCCTTTAGTGACTTCCATGTGGCACTAAAGGGTGCTTAGCCTTGTATTTAGCCAAAAAAATAATAAAAAAAAAACCCCGATGTGAGGGCCCCCATATCTTTTGTAGCCAGCTAGGGTAAAGCAGACTGCTGCAGCCTACAAACCACAGCTGACAGCTTCACCTTTGCTGGTATTCCAAAGCAGAGGGCACCCCACGCTGTTATTTTAAATTAAATAAATAATTTAAAACAAAAAACATGGGGTCCCCCCCAAATTGCATCACCAGCCAAGGTAAAGCGGACAGCTGTGGACTGGTATTCTCAGACTAGGCTGGTCCACTGTTATTGGACACTCCCCAGCCTAAAAATAGCAGGCCGCAGCCGCCTCAGAAGTGGCGCATCCATTAGATGTGCCAAAGCTGGCGCTTTTCCCCAACTCATCCCGTTGCCCTGGCGCGGTGGCAAACTGGGTAATATATGGGGTTGATGCCAGATGTGTAATATCACCTGGCATCAAGCCCTAGGGTTAGTGATGTCATGCATCTATCAGATACCTGACATCACCAACCCAGTGAGTAAGAAATAAAAAATTGACAACAAAAAAAGTTTTATTTGAAAAACACTCCCCAAAACATTCCCTCTTTCACCAGTTTATTGAAAAGAACAATCAAATCTGGGTCCGGCGTAATCCAATAAGCGGGACACATGACTATCCATACCATAGTCAATGAAGAACAGAATGTTGCTCATTGGCTGGGAGAGCAATGCAGTGACCTGAGCTAACATCAATAGCCCAGGTCACTGCAGGGGATGACAAGCGCTGCTGCCAGGAGGCAGATGAGATCATTACCTGCTGTGACGATCTCCTCTTCACTCCTCATTCTCTTCGATTGGAGGAAAGAAAATTCCTACATCAGCATAGAAGAGGGTTCTTCATGGTAAGAGCAGTGAGGCTCTGGAACTCTCTTCCTGAGGAAGTGGTGATGGCCAACTCACTGAATTTAGGAGAGGAATGGATGCTTTTCTTGATAGCAAAAGTATAGAAGGTTATAAATAGCATAATCCTACAGGTAGATAGAAGAGCGACCAAGATTATTAGAGGAATGGGTGGGCTGCAACACCAAGACAGGTTATTAAACTTTGGGTTATTTAGTTTGTAAAAACAAAGGCTTAGGGGGGATCTAATCACAATGTATAAACATATGAGGGGACAGTACAGAGACCTTTCCAAAGATCTCTTTACACCTAGGCCTGCGACTGGAACACGGGGGCATCTGCTACGTCTTGAGGAAAGAAGGTTTAATCATAATCACATACGAGGATTCTTTACTGTACGAGCAGTGAGACTATGGAACTCTCTGCCGCATGATGTTGTAATGAGTGATTAACTACTAACAATTAAGCAGAGCCTGGATGCCTTTCTTGAAAAATATAATATTACCAGTTATGTATATTAGATTTTATGACAGGGTGTTGATCCAGGGAACTAGTCTGATTGCCGGATGTGGAGTCAGGAAGGAATTTTTTTCCCCATTGGAGCTTATTTGACACATTGGGGTTTTTTTGCCTTCCTCTGGATCAACATGTTAGGCTACGGGTTGAACTAGATGGACTTAGTCTCCCTTCAACCTTAAAAACTATGAAACTATGAAACACGACCGTTCCGTTCTTGCGGTCCGCAAAAAACTGTCCATTTTTTTTTTCACGGATGCATCCGTGTGTCATCTGTGTCTTCCATTTTTTTATGCGGACCGCAAAAAATGGAAGCAGCAAGAAAGATAAATAGATGAGTAGATAAAGATATATAGATATAGAGATAGAGGGATGAATGAATGAATAGAGGGAAGGATAGACAGATAAATAGATGAGAAAGACATATATAATGTCCCACCCTCCTGCATATTCTAAGCTGGCACCCTTTTGTGACATTCATGTGGCACTAAAGGGTACTTAGCCTTGTATTTAGCCAAAAAATAAATAAAAAAAAAAACGACGTGAGGTCCCCCCTATCTTTTGTAGCCAGCTAGGGTAAAGCAGATGGCTGCAGCCTGCAGACCACAGCTAACAGCTTCACCTTGGCTGGTAATCCAAAACAGAGGGCACCTCACGTTATTTTAAATTAAATAAATAATTTAAAACAAAAAACATGGGGTCCCCCCCCAAATTGGATCACCAGCCAAGGTAAAGCAGACAGCTGTGGTCTAGTATTCTCAGACTAGGGCGTTCCACTGTTATTGGACACTCCCCAGCCTAAAAATAGCAGGCTACAGCCGCCCCAGAAGTGGCGCATCCATAAGATGTGCCAATCCTCGCGCTTCGCCCCAACTCATCCCGTGCCCTGGTGCGGTGACAAACGGGGTAATATATGGGGTTGATGCCAGATGTGTAATGTCACCTGGCATCAAGCCCTGGGGTTAGTGATGTCATGCGTCTATCAGATACATGACATCATAAACCCAGTCAGTAATAAAAAAAAAAAAAAAAATAGACAACAAAAAGTTTTATTTGAAAAAACACTGCCCAAAACATTACCTCTTTGACCAATTTATTGAAAAGAAAAACAAATCCGGGTCCGGCATAATCCAATAAGGGGGTCCCACGACGATCCATACCATAGTCACGGTCCCAGTCAATGAAGAACAGAATGTTCCCCATTGGCTGGGAGAATGATGCAGTGACCTGAGCTAACATCATTAGGTCAGCCCATGTCACTGCAGGGAATGATGAGCGCTGCTGTCAGGATGTTAGATGAGATCATTACCTGCTGTGACGATCTCCTCTCCTGACAGCAGCGCTGTCACTGTCTTCTATGCCCGCCGTGTTCTCAGCAGTATCGTTCATGACGTCACCGCTAGTGACGTGAGAACGCAGCGGGCATAGAAGGCAGTGACAGCGCTGACGTCAGGAGTTAAGCGAAGATCGTCACAGCAGGTAATGATCTCATCTAACCTCCGGACAGCAGCGCTCGTCATCCCCGCAGCTGCCTGCACTGCAATGTGAGAAGTTGCTGATATTGCAGTGCATTCCTACAGTATTGGCACTCCTGCTATCCTGAGCAGGGGGCCCGGTGCTGGCGGTGACACCGTGGGCGGGGAGAGTACGGGGTGCGGGAGAATGTGTGGGAGGGTGCAGGGAAGGGGGCGGGGGCTCCACGCACTGTACCTGCCCAGCAGGGCGGCAACAAGCTGTTCACAGATTTGCATGTCAACATGGTCCTGCCCATGTTGACATGAAATGACCGGAAGCTGCAAAATCGCGGCAGGAGCGGTCACATGACCACTCTGAGCCTGGGGAGAGGGGCTGACAGCGGGGCAGGTAAGTGGTCACTATCTACTTACCTGCCCCAATGTAGCCCAATAGGGTAATAATAAAAAAAAGTCAAAAATAAGCCGGATAGCCCCTTTAACAAATCTCCTCTTGTATTGTATGCACCTTTTTGCTGAAAATTTCTGCAGCATTAGGCTGTGTGCGCACTTTGCGTCGAGTTAGTTGCAGCTCTAAACGCATCCTCTGGCAGAAATTGTCTGTCAAATTTGGTTTTGACCACAAAAACGCTATAAATACGCTTGCGTTTTGGCCGCGTTTTACCGCGATTTACCTGCTTTTTCATTGCTTAAAGTCAGATGCGTTTTGAAGACAAATACACTGCTAAATAAAGTTTATGATCATGTCACGTGACTTCCGGTATCGGGCGGTAAGTAAAACTTTACCGCAATCGCGTTTTATAATGGCGCTGTCACATATTGACAGCGCCATTACAGAGGTTAAATGACACAAGCAGATAGCGTTTCTGCTCGTGCCTAGCAGGCACACATCTCAGCTGTGAAAATCAGCTGAGATGTGCGCCGATCGCAGCATGCTGCTGCCAGGAGACCGCGGGCAGTAACGTTATGACCGCTAGGACGTAATTTTACGGCCCGCGATCGTTGAGGGGTTAAAGGGAATCTTTCAGCAGGTTTTGCTACCTCATCTCACAGCAACAAAATGAAGGCAATGCGATTCTGAATCCAACGGTGTATCACATAGATTACTGGCTGCAGTCGTTCTGAAACAATCAGAAAGTTTACATCCAGGAACATAGCAGGGTTCATATAGCTGTCCATACCAGGCTTTCAATGGAGATGATTCATTGACTGTGAGGTGTTAAAGGGAACCTGTCAGGTCCAATATGCACCCAGAACCACGAGCAGTAATGTTAGTACACACCCCTGTGGGCGTGCTAACATGTTAATGAATGCGCAGCCTTACAGGATGATCTCACTCACCTCTCTGCCGCCATCGTGACCAACGCTGGATTTCGGCTCAATGCGCATGACCCTGGAGTTTGGGTCATGTGCACTACTTCAGTTTGAAGCCAGGACGTGTACACCCGGCTTCATAGTGCGCACTGAGCCAAAATCCCCCGACAGACGCGATAACAGCGGAGAGGTGAGTGATATCATTCGGTGATGCTGCATATTCATTAGTATGTTAGCACACCCACAGGGGCGTGCTAACATGCTAATGCAGCCAACTGCGCAGAGGAACTAACGCCCAGGGGACTAGTCCCAGCGCTCATTAGCATACGATAAAAGATCTTTAGAAATACTTTTTTTTTTCTAAAGATTCCTTTATCTATGCTAATGTATACCGGATTGGTTAGGCAGGGATTAGCAATATACACCCAGAATTGCTTGTGGTTCTGGGTGCATATTGCACCAGACAGGTTCCCTTTAATCACAGCAGGGGTGTGTGTCAGACTGATGTGAAGGGGAGTTTCTAGTCCTGTAATGGTAGTCACAGGGTAATAAACCCTTTAGGATACATAAGCAATAGATCGCACACTGATAAGAAGCACCCTTGTGTTTTGTTTACCTAGCAAAAACCTGCTGACAGATTCCCTTTTAAAGGCCACGTCTCACTAAGCGACATCGCTAGAGACATCGCTGCTGAGTCACGGTTTTTGTGACGCAACAGCGATCTTTCTAGCGATGTCGCTGTGTGTGACATCCAGCAATGACCTGGCCGCTGCTGTGAGGTCGCTGGTTGTTGCTGAATATCCTGGACCATTTTTTGGCCGTTGCTCTCCCGTTGTGAAGCACACATCACTGTGTTTGACAGCGAGAGAGCAACGATCTGAATGTGCAGGGAGCAGGCTTCTGCAGACGCTGGTAACCAAGGTACACATCAGGTAACCCAGCAAAGAGCTTTGCTTGGTTACCCGATATTTACCTTGGTTACCAGCATTCGCAGCTTCTAGAAGCCGGCTCCCTGCACACGTAGCCAAGGTACACATCGGGTAACGATCAGCAAAGCGCTTTGCTTAGTAACCCGATGTGTACTATGGTTACCAAGCACAGTGTCGTTACATGGGTCACTGGTGGCTGATCTCTGATCGCTGTGGAGATCTGCCTGTTTGACAGCTCACCAGCGACCATGTAGCGACGCTCCAGCGATCCCTGCCAGGTCAGATCGCTGGAGCGTCGCTTAGTGTGACGGTACTTTTTTAGGCCCTGTGCGCACTAGAAAATGGAATTTTCTTAAGAAAATTCCGCACCCTCTGAAAGATTACCGCACTTACAGTAAACAACACCCGAAAACTGCATGCGGTTTTCCCGTGGTTTGCTACGAATTTTCCGCAGGTTGGTACCTGCGTTTTTTTTATCATTATCTATGTGGAAAAGAAGTGACATGCTCATTAATTCCGCAGCAAAACCCACAGGAACAAAAAAAAAAAGCAGTGTGCGCACAGCATTTTTTTAATCCCTATAGGTTTTGCTGGAGAAGGACTGCAGAAATGTTAACATTTTCTGCAGCATTCCTTCAGCGAAATCTGCAGTAAAATCCGCAGCGTGTGCACAGGGCCTTAGGCTGTGTGCACACTGCAGAACATTTGTTCACAACAAAATTACTCCTTGTGGCAGAAAACACAACAAAAAACCCCCCACTTTTTTGCTTTTTACTAAAATCATTGGCTGGAAGGGCTAAAAAATGCAGGACAAAAACGCACAAAGAATTGACATGTTCCATTTTTTTTGTGCACCAAAAACTGAAGGCAAAAAATTAAGCAATGTGCGCACAACTTTTCTGAATCCCCAAAGACTTTTCTGGGAGAAGGAGAGACATGCAGTTTTGGGCAACAATCTGCACAAAAAACACCGCAAAAAACGCAGTGTGCACACACCGCTCAAGACAGAAACCACAAGTGCATCCACAACAACTAATCACGGATATTTGCAAATTTGTCTGCAATTTTTCTGATGCAAGTAGGACAAAATAAAAAATACACTATACTCTCTCTTCAGTAGCGCTTCTGAGGCTTCCTTACCTTTATCTTCTTCTGGGGTGGTGTCGCATTGCATATGACTTTTGCCAACAGTCATGGAAGGCAGGGTTTTGACATAGGTTCTCTTTAAGTGTGCAGACAATCAGCAGGATTTAGCACTATAAAGTAAATACAGTTAATACAGAAAGTATTTAGACCCCTTCAAATTTTTCACTTTGTTTCATTGCAGCCATTTGTTAAATTCAAACAAGTTAATTTTTTTTCTCATTAATGTACACTCTGCACCCCATCTTGACAGAAAAAAACCCCAGAAATGTAGACATTTTTGCAAATTTATTAAACAAGAAAAACAAATATCACACGGTCATAAGTATTCATACCCTTTGCTCAGTATTGAGTAGAAGCACCCTTTTGAGCTAGTACAGCCATGAGTCTTCTGGGGAATGATGCAACAGGTTTTCCACACCTGGATTTGGGGATCCTCTGCCATTCTTCCTTGTAGATCGTCTCCAGTTTCGTCAGGTTGGATGATGAACGTAGGTGGACAGCTATTTTCAGGTCTTTCCAGAGATGCTCAATTGGGTTTAGGTCAGGGCTTTGGCTGAGCCAGTCAAAAATGGTCACAGAGTTGTTCTGAAGCCACTCCTTTTGTTATTTTTGCTGTGTACTTAGGGTCATCGTCTTGCTGGAAGGTGAACCTTCGGCCAAGTCTGAGGTCCAGAGCACTCTAGAAGAGGTTTTCTTCCAGGATATCTCTATACTTAGCCGCATTCATCTTTCCTTCAATTGCAACCAGTCATCCTGTCCCTGCAGCTGAAAACCATCCCCATAGCATGATGCTGCCACCACCATGTTTCACTGTTGGGATTGTATTGGGCAGGTGATGAGCAGTGCCTGGTTTTCTCCACACATGTCGCTTAGAATTATCACCAAAAAGTTCTATCTTCATCTCATCAGACCAGAGAATCTTATTTCTCATAGTCTGGGAGTCCTTAATGTGTTTTTTTGCAAATTCTATGCGGGCTTTCATATGTCTTGCACTGAGGAGAGGCTTCTGTTGGACCATTCTGCCATAAACGCCCGACTGGTGGAGGGCTGCAGTGATAGTTGACTATGTGGAACTTTATCCCATCTCCCTACTGCATGTCTGGAGCTCAGCCACAGTGATCTTGGGGTTCTTCTTTTCCTCTTTCACCATGGCTCTTCTCCCACGATTGCTCAAATTGGTTGGACGGCCAGGTCTAGGAAGACTTCTGGTGGTCCCAAACGTCTTTCACTTAAGGATTATGGAGGCCACTGTGCTCTTAGGGACCGTGAGTACTGCATAAAATCTTTTGCCAAATCTATGCCTTACCACAATTCTGTCTCTGAGCTCCTTGGGCAGTTCCTTTGACCTCCTGATTCTCATATGGTCTGACATGCACTGTGAGCTGTGAGGTCTTATATAGACAGGTGTGTGCCTTTCCAAATCAAGTCCTATCAGTTTAATTAAACACAACTGGACTCCAATGAAGGAGTAGAACCATCTCAAGGAGGATCACAAGGAAATGGACAGCATGTGACTTAAATATGAGTGTCTGAGCAAAGGGTCTGAATACTTATGACCATGTGATATTTCAGTTTTTCTTGTTTAATAAATTTGCAAAAATTTCTACATTTCTGTTTTTTATTTCTGTCAAGATGGGGTGCAGAGAGTACATTAATGAGAAAAAAAGGAACATTTTTGAATATACCAAATGGCTGCAATGAAACAAATAGTGAAAAATTTAAAGGGGTCTGAATACTTTCCCTACCCACTGTACATGCCATAATGGTGTTGTGATCCTTATTACATGGATACCTGCAGTGAAGAAATCTGATCTTTGGTTGAAGAATATTCTTCCTCCAAAGTTTTCATGAGGACGTCATCCGGCGGGACTTGGGGGTAGGTTCGTCTTCTTCTCTGCCCTATGCCTGCCTCCTTTGTTTCTTCTACAGGTCACTGATTATTCAGTGAAGTGCCTCCTTTTTGAAATTCTGCGCTACCGCCGCTGCCGTGGTTGCGATGGGCAGCGAGTACGGAGTGTCATTCTACGGGTGCTCTTCAGGTCTTCAATAAAATAAACTGGATGTGGTGCCTGCGCAGACCGAGATTTCAACTCCATGACCTATTCATTAATCCAAAATTTCAATCTGCAATCTGGCGCAATTTTATTAAAGATGGTCTGTAGAATGGTAATCAGTAAAATGACACCAGTGGCGACGCATGGCGCAAAACGAGATTTTGGCTTAAATGAAGAAGTCATTGTGCTCAAATATCGGTCTGCGCATACACTGCTTCCGGGCTATTTTATTAAAGACCAGCAGAATCACACTGAGCATGTGCTGCCCAATCGTGGCGGTGGCCTGCAATTTCAAAAAGAGGCAGATCACTAAATAATCAGTGGACCTCTAGAAGAAACAGACCCTACCCCCCAAGTCCCACCCCAATGCACAGGAGACGTCATCATGAAAACTTTAGAGGAAGATTATTCAGCAACCAAATATCCTTTACAGGTATCCATTTAATGACATCACAGCACCATTATGGCATTGGTTTTACTTTAAAGTGATAAATGCTACTGACAGGTTCTCTTTAAAGTGGCTTTTGCCACTATGGTTAAGTGATCACATTTGTCAAATGGATCGATAGGCTTCCATTCACATTCACCTGATACAGGTCAAAATAGTTCTTTTGGATTTTCTCACAAATTCTGGTAAAACGATTTCTTTACTGTACTGTGCTATACCATACAGAAGCATACAGCCAAAAAGTACAAGATGGCTTCCTTTTTTATCTTAAAGTATTGGAAGCTAGGAATAAATGGCATTATAATAATTAATAATAATTTTTGCCAGAGCTGTATATTAAGAGACCACTGCAAAATTTTCAGTTTTTCTCTTTACAGGTATATTTTTCAGTGAAATGTAAATTGTTCTTTTATTCTATAAACTACTGACGTCTCCAAATTTCCAAGCAATACAGTTTGTACTTATTTTCTGAAAAATGAGAAATAGTCAAAATAACAAAAAAATGCATTGTTTTCAGACCTCAAATAATGCAAAGAAAACAAGTTCATCATCGTATAGGAACAATACTAATTTTTTAACCCCTTAGTGACGGAGCTAATTTTCACCTTAATGACCAGACCAAATTTTGCAATTCTGACCAGTGTCACTTCATGAGGTTATAACTCTGGAACGCTTCAACGGATCCCGGTGATTCTGAGATTGTTTTTTCGTCACATATTGGACTTCATGTTAGTACAAAATTTTGGACAATATTTTTTGCGTTTCTTTATAAAAAAAAAATGAATTTTGGCAAAAACTTTGAAAAATTTGCAATTTTTAACTTTTGAATTTTTATACCGTTAAACCAGAGATTTCTGTGACACAAAATAGTTAATAAATAACATTTCCCACATGCCTACTTTACATAAGCGCAATTTTGGAAACAAAATTGTTTTTTTGTTAGGAAGTTAGAAGAGTTCAAAGTTTATCAGCAATTTCTAATTTTTACATCAAAATTTACAAAACCATTTTTTTAGGGACCACATCACATTTGAGGTGATTGAGAGGCCTAGGTGACAGAAAATACCCAAAAGTGACCCCATTCTAAAAACTGAATCCCCCAAACTACTCCAAAACCACATCCGAGAAGTTTATTAACCCTTCAAGTGCATCACAGGAACTAAAGCAATGTGCAATGAAAAAAAGCAAAAAATAAAATTTTACCTAAAAATGTTGCTCTACTCCAAATTTATTCACATTTGGAAGAAATAACACAAAATGGACCCAAAAACTTGTTCCCCACTTTCTTATGAGCGCGCCGATACCCCACATGTGGTCAGAAACCTCTATTTTGACAAATGGGAGGGCTCAATAGAAGGAGCAATATTTGAATTTTGGAAAGCAAATTTGGCTGAAATAAATTGCGGGCAACTTGTTGCATTTACAGGTCCGCTAAGGTACCTAAAAAGAAGAATCCCCTCACAAGTGATGCCATTTTGGAAACTAGACCTCTCAAGGCTTCTATCTAGGGGTATAGTGAGCATTTTGGACCCACAGGTACTTCACAGATTTTGTTAACATTACGTTGTCATATTGAAAATTTTCATTTTTTTCTCAAAAATGTTGTTTTAGAATCAATTTTCTCACTTTTTCAAGAGGTAATTCCAAAAATTGGAACCAACGTTTGTTACCCATTTTCTTATGAGCGTGGGGATACCTCACATGTGGACACAAACCTTTGTTTGGACAATTGGGGAGGGCTTGGAATGGAAGGAGCAATATTTGAATTTTGGAAAGGAAGTTTGGCTGAAAAAGTGCGGGCACCATGTCGCATTTGTAGGGCCCCTAAGGTGCGTAAATAGCAGAAACCCCCACAAGTAACCCCATTTTGGAAACTAGGCCCCTCAAGGAATTTATCTAGATGTTTGAGTACCCTGAACCCCTGAGTGCTTCACAGAATTTTATAACATTGAGCAATGAAAATAAAAAAAAAAAAAAAAAAGTTACCACAAAATTGTTACTTCAACCAGGTAGCTTTTTTTTCACAGAAGTAACAGGAAAAAATGCACCATAAAATGTATTGTGCAATTTCTCCTGAGTACACCGATATCTCATCTGTGGTGGAAATCAACTGTTTGGGTGCACGGCAGGGCTCGGAAGGAAAGGAGCGCTATTTGACTTCAAAATTAGCAGGAATCATTAGTGAACGCCATGTTGCGTTTGGAGACCCCATGAGGTACCTAAACAGTGGAGCTCCCCCACAAGTAACCCCATTCTGGAAACTAGACCTCTCAAGAATTTAATCTAGGGGTATAGTGTGTATTTTGATGCCACAGGTACTTCATATAATTTGATAACCTTAGGTAGACATATTGAAAATTTACATTTTTTTCAGAAAAATGTTGCTTTAGCACCAAATTCCTCCTTTTTTCAAGAGGAAATACCAAGAAATAGACCACACAGTTTGTTATGCAATTTATGAGCACAGTGATACCCCATATGTGGCAAAAAAACCCTTTGTTTGGACAAACAATAAAACTCAGAACGAAAGGAGCATGATTTGAATTTTGTAAAAGTTGAAATAAGTTGTAGGCACCATGTCGCATTTGCAGAGCCCCTAGGGCACCTATACAGCAGAAACCCCCATAAGTGACCCCATTTTGGAAACTAGACACTTCAAGCACTTTATTCAGGGGTATCGTGAGAATTTTGAATCTACAGGTACTTCACAAAAATGTTGCTGTAGCGCCAAATTTCTCACTTTTAGGCTACCTGCCCACAATCCGACGACACTGTGTCTAGGAAGCAGTGCCAGCCCTCCTGCGGAGATGTATGTGCTGTCCACAGGAGAAAGCAGCTGCCTGTGCATACAATCCGGGTTCGGGCTGCTGCGGACTTTATTCTCCCTTTGAAGAACACTTTAGTCTCTGCATCATAAATTGACATCCTGCTGCTCACTAAGCCCCACCGCAGGTCAGTTTATGCTGTAGTGAAAAGAAGTGATGGGGGCAGGAGATTTCTAAAAATCCTTCCTCTGTGCTTGTACTGCACAACGCAGCGTTATAGACGTAGTGAAAACACTCTGCCTCCAAAATGCTGCAAATCCTGATTGTGGGCCCATAGCCTAAAGAGCTAGGATGGATGGATGGATGGATGGATAGATGTCTAACACATATATAATGTCCCACCCCCTGCATATTCTAAGCTGGTGCCCGTTAGTGACTTTCATTGTGTTGTGCCTTGTATTTAGCCCAAATATAATTAAAAAAAAAAAAAAAACAACAAACGACGTGGGGTCCCCCCCATTTTTGATAGCAAGCTAGGGTAAAGCAGACGGTTGCACCCTGTAGACCACAGCTGGCAGCTTCTCCTTGGCTGGTGATCCAATTTGGAGGTCACCTCAGGCTGTTTTTTATAATTATTTAGAAATAATAATTAGAAAATGGGGGGGTCCCCCTCAAATTGGATTACCAGCCAAGGTAAAGCAGACAGCTATGGTCTGATATTATCAGGGTGGGAAGGGCCATGGTTATTTGGCCTTTCCCATCCTAAAAATAGCAGGCCGCAGCCGCCCCAGAAGTGGCGCATCCATTAGATGTGCCAATCCTGGCGCTTCGCCCCAGCTCATCCCGTGCCCTGGTGCGGTGGCAAACGGGGTAATATACGGGGTTGATACCAGCTGTCTAATGTCACCTGGCATCAAGCCCTGGGGTTAGTGATGTCACGGCATCTAAACAGATACCGACATCACCAACCCAGTCAGTAATAGAAAAAAATAAAAACAAAAAAAAAATATTTGAAAAAAATGCTCCCCAACACATTCCCTCTTTCACCAATTTATTGAAAATAAACAAATTCCGGTCGCTGTAATCCATTTTGGAGGTCCCACGCCGACTCTGGACCTTCTAGAATATGAGGGGCACGTTCAGGTAATGTATCCCCCATTTTTTGGAAGAGCAAGCTCTCCATGAGCAGTGTGGGTACAGTAATCTGAGAATACTGCACTCACACTGCCCCGGTCCAACCTAGGGCAGAGTGACCTGCAGTAACCTCATTCCAGAATATGAGGGGCACGCTCAGAGAACATACCCCCCCATTTTCTAGAATAGCAGGCCCTCCATGTGAGGAGTGTGGCTGCAGATTACTGCACTCACGCTCCCCCGGTCCACAGTACAGCAGCATGAGCATCAGCGAGGTCCGCGTCCCTGCTTTCAAGGAGCCAGCTGACAGCCGCTGTCTGCACATGCGCTGCCAGCTTTCCAGAAGGAGGCGGAGTGATCGCGGGGACCAGAGCAGCAGCCAGGTACCAGGGAAGACCAGGGAGTAACGGCGGGAGACCTGGCAGGACCTGGGGACGACTTTTCTGTCCCATGTGATGTGTCGCATGCGACAGAAATGAGAGCATGATGAATGCGGCCGCGCGCTACTGTGCGCGCCGTCATTTTGCATGCTCCGGAGGGGGGAAGGGGGGAGGGCTCTGGAGAACCGGAGGGGGGTCCGGGGGACCAGAGAGCTCCTGTGTACCGGAGGAGGGCTCAGGGGGAGGACATTTCCCTCCGATCTGAAATGTTGGATCATTTCAGATCAGAGGGAAATGAATGCAGAGCCGGCGGCGGCAGTTTTCGGTGCGCTTCGGCGCCATTTTGAATGTTTCGGAGGGGGGTAGGGGTGGGGGGGACTCTCCGGTACAAGGGGCCTTGGGGGCACTAGGGGTTTATATTTCTTTCTCATCTGACATGTTTGATCATGTCAGATGAAAAAGAAATCCGTTTTACCAGCCATTTCTTTTTTTTATTTTTCATGTGATCGTCAGTATACGGTGTATACCGGCGATCACATTATCGGGGTCCAAAAAAAACACCCCGATTCATAATCTGGGGGGTCTCAGCTACCCCCCGGTAGCTGAAACCCCCGAGATTTTCGGTCGCTGGGGGGCGCCACAGGCTTTTTTCGGACCGACGCTTTAAAGCGGCGGAACAGAATAAGTACCATTTTTTTCCGCCGCTTTAAGTCGTACGGCTTTCGTTATGAGGTTAACTCAGGAAGAGTTCAGAAATCAATATTATGTGGAATGGCCTTGATATTTAATCACAGCTTTCATGTGTTTTGTCATGCTTTCCACCAGTCTTTCACACTGCTTTTCGGTGACCTTATGCCACTCCTGGGGCAAAAATGTAAGCAGTTCTTCTTTGATGTCTTGTGACTATCCATCTTCCGCTTGATTTACATTCCAGAGGTTTTCAATGGGGTTCAGGTCTGGAGATTGGGCTGGCCATGACAGGGTTTTGATGTGGTGGTCCTTTATCCACACCTTGATTGATCTAGCTGTGCGGCATGGCACATTGTTCTGCTGGAAAAAACAGTCCTCAGAGTTGGGGAGCATTGCCTGAGCAGAAGAAACTGTTTTTACAGAATAACCTTGTATGCGGCTTGATTCATATGTCCTTCGCAAAGTTTAATTTGCCCTATAGGACCATAGGGGACTAGAGTAAGCTAATCTTCTCTGATGAGTCTAATTTTCAGCTTTGCCCAACACCTGATCATCTACTGGTTAGACGGAGACCTGGAAAGGCGTATAAGCCACAATGTCTTGCACCCACTGTGAAATTTGGTGGAGGATCGGTGATGATCTGGGGATGCTTCAGCAAGGCTGGAATTGGCCAGATTAAACTTTGCGAAGGACGTATAAATAAAGCAGCATACAAGGTTACCCTGGAAAAACAGTTGCTTCCTTCTGCTCAGGCAATGTTCCCCAACTCTGAGGACTGGTTTTTCCAGCAGGCAATGCGCCATGTATACAGTGTGTGAAAGACTGGTGGAAAGCATGCCAAGACGCATGAAAGCTGTGATTAAAAATCATGGTTATTCCACAAAATATTGATTTCTGAACTCTACCTGAGTTAAAACATTAGTGTTGTTGTTTCTAAATGATTATGAACTTGTTTTCTTTGCATTATTTGAGGTCTGAAAGCAATGCATTTTATTTTTATTTTGTCCATTTCTCATTTTAAGAAAATACATACAAAATTTATTGCTTGGAAATTCGGAGGCGTCAGTAGTTTATAGAATAAAAGAACGATTTACATTTTACTCAAAAACATACCTATAAAGAGAAAAATCTGAAAAACTGACAATTTTGCAGTGGTCTCTTAATTTTTGGCAGAGCTTTATATAGAAAGCATCAATATCATGGCACCAATCAGAGATATACATTAGACATTTCTGTCTGTCTTCAAGTGTCTTTCAGAAGTTTGTATTTGGCGGATTAGGCCTTATACGGATGTGAAAGTAGAGGACCATTTTTATTAGTGTGCTGCATGCACATTTGAGAAGTTTGTCCATTCTTACCCTCAGTGTGACATTGTTCTGGATCTGCAAAAAAACAAAAAACTTCTACCCATTAGACAGCGAAAAGTAGATAGCAAAAAGATGAAAAGTGGATGCCATTTGTATGTCCCTCCCCACAGACCTATTTACTTGAATGGCTGATTTTGACCTGCAAATTAGATCAGCAGCCAATTTTTTTGGGGGGAACATTTGGAAAAGACATCTGAAGATAAACTATAATTGGAGCATGATTTATCCTTGACAAACAGTGATAGAAAAGAATAGGTAGAACATTGGTGTGCATAGTGCCTTAGGGGGTGGTGTGTGTGTGTGTGTGTGTGTGTGTGTGTGTGTGTGTGTGTGTGTGTGTGTGTATATATATATAATATATATACACACATATATATATATATATACAAATATACACACACATACATATACATATATACACACATATACATATATACACACATATACATATATACACACATATACATATATACACACAAATATATATATATATATATATATATGTATGTGTGTGTATATGTATATATGTGTATGTAGATATAAAAAAAATATATATATAAATATACAGTGGAACCTTGGTTAACGAGAACAATCCGTTCTGGGAGTGTGCTTGCTAACCAAGTTACTCGTTCAGCAAAGCATGATTTCCCATAGGAAATCATTGCAATGCAGACAATTCGTTCCACAACTTGTTAAATGTCCTGTCCTGGTCCCCTATTGTGTTATTCCACACACGCACACATACATATTATGCTCACCTTACCTTCCGTTCCATCGCTGGCCTCCTGGGACTTGCTGTTCGCCAGTACGGGATGTGTATCGGGTAACCATCACGACGAGGGAGGAACTTCCACTGCCAGAGCGCTGACGTCAAAGGCAGGAGCCGCTTGCCTCTGATTGGCCAGCGCGCTGCCTTTGAGTAGCAGCTGACAGGGGAAGTTCCTCCCTCGCCGCGATGCTTGCCGAATGCCAATACACATCCTATACCGGCGAACTACAAGACCCAGGAGGCCGGTGATGGAACGGAAGGTAAGGTAAGCATAATACTGTATGTGCGTGCGTGTTTGTTTGTGTGTGTTTTGTGCGTGCTTGTGTGTGTGTTTGTGTGGACTGCAAGAGCGGGTTAGAGCGCGGCGGATGTACGGAACCGGAAGTGTGTGTGGTGAGTATTTTGCTCGTACAGCAAAGCTTTCTCGTAAACAGTTACAAATGTACAGTAAGCTTTGCTCGTTGGGTGAAATAATCGCTAACTGAGTTAGGCTGCTTTCACACTATGTCTTTTTAACATGCGTCCTCAACGTTTTTTTGCTGCAAAAGCGGATCCTGCTTTTACAGCAAAAAACGCATGCAAACGCATGTGTTACTTTGCAGGATCCTGTCACTGGATGTTTAGGGGCGGGCATTGGAGTCATGTGATCGGGAGTGAGGGGAACTAAACGTGCCAGACTGGGAGCCGGCATCTGACAGCTGCGAGGCTCGTAACCAAGGTAAACATCGGGTATACTTGCTTGGATACCCGATATTTACTTTGGTTACAAGCGTCTGTAGCTGCTAGGAGCCGGGCTGCCTGCTCCCTGCACACGTAACCAACGTACACATCGGGTAACTAAGATAAGTGGTTACCCGATGTTTACCTTGGTTACGAGTGTCCGCAGCTCTCAGGTGGGGGAGAGGGAGGGAGGGAGGAGAGAGACTGATCACGGGGCTGGCTTCTGGGCATGCTCAGTAGAGCAAGCAGGATCCTGCCTATCCGCACGCCAGCGTTCACATGCGTTTGCGTGCTGTTTAGTCAGGATCCAGCAATTTGCAGAAGTTGGACGCAGCTCAAAAACGCTACAAGTAGCGTTTTTGAAAGATGTTAAAAAACTGCAAGTCGCTGGATCCTCACTATAACGCACGCAAACGCAGGTGAACGCATGTTAACGCGAGTCCATTGCAAATGCATTGAAATGAAAACGCATTTGCACTGGATCCGTTTCTGTGTTATAAAAACGTTCAGGACGCATGTTAAAAAGACGTAGTGTGAAAGCAGCCTTACTTGTTAAGCGAGGTTCCACTGTATGTGTGTGTGTATGTATGTGTATATGTATGTATATATATATATGTATATATATATATATATATATATATATATATATATATATATATATATATATATATATATATATATATATATAATTATATTTTATGCAAAACGCTGTTGAAGATTACGTTCCCATAATGATTTTTTTGTGATCCTGTATTTTTGCTGTGATAAATCTGCAGTGTCTTACAGTTCCAGCAGAGTGGATGGGATGCATAGCAATCTCCTGCCCACTGTGCCTCCTTTTTTATGCAGCGTAAACTGACTTGTGTGTGTTTTTGAATTCCTTTAAATGTCCACTTCTTTTGTGGGTACGTGCTTTTTTTGTGCTCATACAAATGCACCATATGCGGAAAATCCGCAGGTAATAAACTGCATGTGCGTTTTTGCTGCAGAAATGCACTGAAAACTCGCACATGACTGTATTGTTAAAGTTTTTTTCAAAGCCAAATGCCAGTAAGTATCAAAAACAAAGCAGCTTTATTTAAAACTTGACATAGCAAAAAACAACTTCAGAAACGTGATAGAAACACATGTAAAACATGCATTCAAAAACACAAGTAGCCTCATTTACATAATAAATAAGGAAGAAAAATGTGCAAAGACTCAATTCAATGTATAAAACCAATTATTCCTTTATTAATATACCATCTAAAAACCATCAGACATCACAAACAAAATTGGTGGGTGAGCTAACGTAGGAGCCCCTAAGGAGTGAAATTCAAACTGCATAATGCTACATTTAAACATGTCCCCAGATTTTTCTCTTATGAGCTGCGGCCTCCCACCAGTGAGCCCTTATATACAGCATTCCAGAATGCTATATATACAATGGCTTGCAAAACTTTTCAGCTCCCTTGAATTTTCAACCTTTTCCCACATTTCAGGCTTCAAACATAAAGATAAAAATTTTAATTTCATGGTGAAGAATCAAGTGGGACACAATTGTGAAGTTGAATGAAATTTATTGCTTATTTTAAACTTTTTTAAAAAATATTAAACTAAAAATCGGGGCGTGCAATATTATTCGTCCCCTTTTAAGTTAATACTTTATAGCGCCACCTTTTGCTGCAATTACATCTGCAGTCGCTTGGGGTATGTCGCTATCTGTTTTCCACATCAAGAGACTGAAATTCTTGCCCATTCTTCCTTTGCAAACAGCTCGAGCTGAGTGAGGTTGGATGGAGAGCGTTTGTGAACAGCAGTTTTCAGATCTTTCCACAGATTCTCGATTGGATTCAGGTCTGGACTTTGACTTGGCCATTCTAACACCTGGATACGTTTATTTGTGAACCATTCCATTGTAGATTTTGCTTTATGTTTTGGATCATTGTCTTGTTGGAAGACAAATCTCCATCCCAGTCTCAGGTCTTTTGCAGACTCTAACAGGTTTTCTTTAAGAATAGTCCTGTATTTGGCTCTATCCATCTTCCCATCAATATTAACCATATTCCCTGTCCCTGCTGAAGAAAAGCAGGCCCAAACCATGATGCTGCCACCACCATGTTTGACAGTGGGGATGGTGTGTTCAGGGTGATGAGCTGTGTTGCTTTTACGCCAAACATATCGTTTGGCATTGTGCCCAAATAGTTCGATTTTGGTTTCATCTCACCAGAGCACCTTCTTCCACATGTTTGGTGTGTCTCCCAGGTGGCTTGTGGCAGACTTTAAACGATACTTTTTATGGATATATTTGAGAAATGGCTTTCTCCTTGCTACTCTTCCATAAAGGCCATATTTATGCAGTGTACGACTGATGGTTGTCCTATGGACAGACTTTCCAACTTTAGCTGTAAATCTCTGCAGTTCATCCAGAGTGACCATGGGCCTCTTGGCTGCATCTCTGATCAGTCTTCTCCTTGTTTGAGATGAAAGTTTGGAAGGACGGCCGGGTCTTGGTAGATTTGCAGTGGTATGATACTCCTTCCATTTCAATATGATAGCTTGCACATTGCTTCTTGGGATGTTTAAAGTTTTGGAAATCTTTTTGTAACCAAATCCGTCTTTAAACATCTCCACAACAGTATCACGGACCTGCCTGTTGTGTTCCTTGGTATTCATGATAGTATCTGCGCTTTAAACAGAACACTGAGACTATGACAGAGCAGGTGCATTTATACGGAGACTTGATTACACATAGGGGGCTTATATTATTATCGGTCATTTAGGACAACATTGGATCATTCAGAGATCCTCAATGAACTTCTGGAGTGAGTTTGCTGCACTGAAAGTAAAGGGGCCGAATAATATTGCACGCCCCACTTTTCAGTTATTTATTTTTTTAAAAAAGTTTAAAATAAGCAATAAATTTCGTTCAAACTCACAATTGTGTCCCACTTGTTGATTCTTCACCATAAAATTAACATTTTTATCTTTATGTTTGAAGCCTGAAATGTGGGAAGAGGTTGAAAAATGCAAGGCAGCCGAATACTTTCGCAAGACACTGTAAGAGCCCAGGCCGCTCTGTATAACAAAAAACACCTTTATAATACCTACAGGGCAGTCCAGTCCGATGGGTGTCTCTACTCTCGGACCGGCACCTCCTCTATCTTGTACAGTTGCTGTTTTCCTGCTCAGCCCAGGGGGACGACGCATCCTACGTTATCCACACAGAGGCCTCCATTGCGCTCCTGCACATACGCACTTTGATCTGCCCTCCTGAGGGCAGAGGAAAGTACTGTAATGCGCAGACGTGAGGAAAGGTCACCGACGCAGGTGCACTACAATACTTTGGTCTGCCCTCAACCTACATGCACTTATTTGTATACATGAATATATTAATTTCGCTGCATACAAAGGCACTTTTTATGCATGTAAAGCACTTTATATACATGTTTTAGATCATTCCAGTAGTGTAGCTACTGGGGGGACAGAGGAGGCGGTCGCCCCGGGCCCTGACCTAGAGGGGCACACCTGAAGCTACTGACACCCAGGGCCATGAAAAGATACTATTTGGGGTTGGAGGGGGTGCAGACGGTGACAGGGGTGCAGGCTGTGACAGAGGGGTGACAGGTGTGTGGGATTGGGGGTTACAGCTTGTGTGGGATAGAGGGGTGCAGGTTGTGTGGGATGGAGGGACGCAGGCTGCAACAGAGGGATAAACCTGGTTAAGGGCCCATTCAGAAGTTTCGCCCCCCTCCCCCGAGTCGAACATCTAGCTACGCCTCTAGATACTATATTGTTATATTGTTTTACCTTTTTGTACATGTGCCCTGCACTGAATTGTTGTTTGGAAAAAAAAGGCTTAATATATAGAGCCGAATTGTCGCATCAATGTGGTGGAATAGATAATTTTTTTGTTTCAGTGAATGTGCCGTCTACCATGGTGATTGATGTTTTGGCCTGTACTAACCATCTTATAAGGGATTGTGATCGCTTAGATTTTTCGACTATATATGCTATTAAAACCATATCTGAAAATCTACGGGTAAATGTGGCCATCAAATAGAGTGGTGATAAACAAGGACTCCCATCCATCTGAGAGGAAAACTCCATATTTCCTCTACGTAGACAAAAATGGCTCTGTGTGCGCCTTACCAGACGTATGCGGCAGATTCTAGGCCTTGAAGCAAAAGGCCGGTGTACTATGCTGAGTGATTCATTGCAGAGAAGGTTCAGTTTGCTGCACAAGCCCCCGTCCTTTTTGTCTAGCAAGTAACAACACGTCTCTTTCTATATATCTATATATATATATATATATATATATATATATATATATATATATATATATATATATATATATATATATATTGCTGGGATATGTTTTTTTTATACTCCAAGTTCCTGTGAGATCCTCAAGCGTAAAAAATAAGCGTCGCTGCCGCTCTACAGACCTGGCAGCCATTCTAGAGCACATTGCAGCAGAAAGCAGAGTCTGCCTGGCGAAGTGACTGTGCCAGGAGGAGATTAATGTTCAGACCTGTTAGCAAGGGATATGGTGTTTGAAGGACGGAGATGCTCTCTCACCCCCTCCGTCTACACATGGCTTCTTCCCTCCTGAGACTCGGCTGCTTTAGCTGAGCTGAAGTTTGCTTATTGGATTCTGGGCCGTAGAGATCATTAAAACACTGCAGGGAAGTATAGGGAACATACTGAGCCTAATGAAAGCGGGGAAAAGCAAGTACCAGCTGCATGGCAGATTTAGTACCGCAGCCCTGTGTTATTTCATGTCACCAGCACCTCTACATTGAAACATCACGTGTGTGTGTGTGTATATATTTTCCTATTATGATATAGACTTGCTAACATGGTGCATCCTAATTAAACTGAGTTAACAATGATCCTGTTAACTCAGTTTAATTAGGATGCACCATGTTAGCAAGTCTATATCATAATAGGAAAATAAGGGTCAGCTAACCTGGTATTTCCTTCTTCTTTTTCACTAGCTTTGGTTCATTGCTATTTAGAAATCTGTTTTCCTTTTTTTCTTATGGTTCCCTGCACCTCGGCATCCTACAGTAATTGCACGTGCCCAGAACGCAACCCACACGCTGTGACTGTAGCTGCCGCAGAGCCTGACAGGCACATAATTATGCTTTACACACCTCACAGACTGTACAGGAGAAGTGGGGTTCCCCAATCTGAGTGCCGTGGATTGAAATAGTGCTCCAAAACAGAAAAAAAGAGTGGTAATTACCAATGGAAATGTCGTAGACACATTTTTGTGAATTCATGTAAGACTAGGTATAAAAAATAATGCTTGTAAAGTACAGCTGAAATGACTATTAGGCCATGTTCAGTATTTGATATTTTACCTCAGTATTTGTAAGCCAAAATCAGGACTGCTACAATCAGAGGAAAAGTATAAGGGTACGCTCCCACGATCCGTGTCAGCAGCGTTTTGGATGCTGCGTGTTCATGCTGTGTCCAAAACGCTGCATTGCACAGTACAAGCACAGTGGATGGGATTTCTAGAAATCCAATGCTTACTGGGCTTTTTTTCTATGCAGTGTAAACTGACATGCAGCGCGGCTTCCCGAGCAGCAGCGTGTCAATTTAAGCTTGCCCACAAGCAATTGTTCTCAACCGGAGAACAAAGCGAAAAATCCGCTGCTCCAAGAAACATAATCATGGGCACGGACGCTGCGTTCTCCTGTGGAGTACACTACCATCTCCACAGGAGGGAAGACCCTGCATCTAGAACGTAGTGTCTTCCTGATCGTGGGCACAGACGCTGCGTTCTCCTGCGGAGTACATTACCATCTCCACCGGAGGGAAGACACTGCATCTAGAACGTAGTGTCTTCCTGATTCTGGGCACGTACCCTAATAGACACATGAGCACCACCTTTGCATTTTTCTCCCACTCCTGGTTTTGGCTTTACTGGTGTAAAATACTGACCAAAATACTGCCGTGTGAACACAGCCTAAGGCTATGTGCGCACTAGAAAAGTGATTTTTCTCAAGAAAATTTCTTAAAAAACTTCTGGGAGTTGAAGATTACCGCACCAAAATCGCGGGAAAAACGCATGCGTTTTTGCCGCGGTTTTTCCGCAGGTTAGTCCCTGTGGTTTTTTTATGCTGAACTGCAATAAATAATATAGATAATAGATAGATAATCGATAGACAGATAATGGATAGAGGGAAAGATGGATAGATAGATAGATGAGAAGGACCTATATAATGTTCCACCCCCTGCATATTCTAAGCTGGCACCCTTTAGTGACTTTAATGTGGCACTAAAGGGTGCCTAGCCTTGTATTTAGCCAAAAAATAAATAATTAAAAAAAAAAACCACGTGAGGTCCCCCCATCTTTTGTAGCCAGCTAGGGTAAAGCAGACGGCTGCAGCCTGCAGACCACAGCTGGCAGCTTCACCTTGGCTGGTAATCCAAAACAGAGGGCACCCCACGCTGTTATTTTACATTAAATAAATAATTTAAAACAAAAAACGTGTGGTCCCCCCCCATATTGGATCACCAGCCAAGGTAAAGCGGACAGCTGGGGTCTGATATTCTCAGACTAGGGAGGTCCACTGTTATTGGACACTCCCCAGCCTAAAAATAGCAGACCGCAGCCGCCCCAGAAGTGGCGCATCCATTAGACGTGCCAATCCTGGTGCTTTGCCCCAACTCATCCCGTTGCCCTGGTGCGGTGGCAAACGGGGTAATATATGGGGTTGATGCCAGATGTGTAATGTCACCTGGCATCAAGCCCTGGGGTTAGTGATCTCACGCGTCTATCAGATACCCGACATCACCAACCCAGTCAGTAAGAAATAAAAAATAGACAACAAAAAAAGTTTTAGTTGAAAAAACACTCCCCGCATTCCCTCTTTCACCAATTTATTGACAAGAACAATCAAATCCGGGTCCGGCGTAATCCAATAAGGGGGGGGTGTCCCACGACGATCCATACCATAGTCGCTGTCCCAGTAAGTGAAGAACACAATGTTCCCCATTGGCTGGGAGAGTAATGCAGTGACCTGAGCTAACATCAATAGGTCAGCCCAGGTCACTGCAGGGGATGACGAGCACTGCCATCAGGAGGTTAGATGAGATCATTACCTGCTGTGATGATGTCCTGCAGTCCTGCCATCAGCGCTGTCACTGACTTCTATGCCCGCCGCATTGTCAGCAGTATCGCGAGAGCCCGTGACGTCACCGCTAGTGACAGTCTTGGGCCGCGGGCATAGACGGCAGTGACAGCGGTGACGTCAGGAGGCAGGAGATCGTCACAGCAGGTAATGATCTCATCTCACCTCCTGACAGCAGCGCCCGTCATCCCTGCGGCTGCACGCACTGCTGTGTGTCAGTGTCTGCCTACGCTGCAGGGTGACAAGCTGCTGACACTGAGGGCAGACACTGACACTGCAGGGCGGGCAGCGGCGGGGCCGGAGCGGGACACAGACTGCACGGGCACCTAGAGGTCACACGGAAGCGCTTCTGTGCGGCGTCCAGGGAGTGTGACGTCTGTGTTTATAAGGTGAAGGGTAATTTAAAGTGACAAATATATCTAGAAACCCTTAAAACATCATTTTATTATAAAATTTAAAAACATCCAAAATACACACTATAGAACCTAAAGTGCACAGGTGGAGAAGGGAGGAGGGTAAAGGATAAAGTAACCCCTAAATATAAACCTCCCTCCTGTCCACTACCTCACGCGGGGGTTGGCACCCTAAAAGCACGATATGGCGCCCCCACTCACCGCCGGCTCTCCTTAGCCTGCCCTAGTTATCCCTAGCGGCAGGTATGAAAGGTGCTCAAAAACTCATAAAGTGCATAAGTGCGGATAGCTAATGAGGTATAAAAAGAGGATCATGTAAATCAATTGGCCTTAGAGGTTAGGCGAGGATGCGCCAGAAAACGTGGAGGGGACCTTAATAGCTGTCTCCTAACCACTCCCTACCTCAAGCGGGGGTCGGCACCCTGAATACACGATAACATATGGCGCCCCCACACCACGAAGGCTGCCCCTAAACAGTCCCTTATTGCATCCTATCAGACAATATGCATACAAATATAAAGTGCCTGTGCTGTGGGCCTAAAGTGCATAGTGATAAATAACGATAAGGAGGCACTTATACTAGGATGCAATAATAATTTTACAGCAGCATTTTAAACCATAAAGTGCATGTGCTTATTCAAAGATGCAGGGGACTAAGAAAGGGGTGTACTCATCACTGATACATGATCCAATTGTCGCCTTTGGTTGCCTCAACGCGTTTCTCCCTCCAGGGTCATCAGGAGGCCTGATATTCAACGTGACAGACAGATGTAAAGATGAGCAGATGAGAAAAGGGGCCTGATGCCAGCAGCTCCCTTTTAAACTGAACCAGGTACCTCTGGGCCCACCCCCTCCCAGCCCCACCCCCCCATCCAATCACCCCCCATAGATATAGATAATATACCCAAATGTCCATGATTCATCCATCAGCATGTTTATCAGCATTTGGTGCCACAAATGCGTTACTCACACGCCTCGTGGTGACCAATGTAATCCTCCCTCCGGCCAATTCAGGCATGTGGAGGCCGTTTGCGTTCCAGGGTGAACCGCATCACATGACCGGGACCGCATCACATGACCGGAAGTGACGCTACGATATCCAGCATCAAACCGGAAGTGATGCGGTAACATCCGCGATCATGTGACCGGTGCTTGCCTTCCAGTCTGGAACGCACCACCATGTTAATAACTGGTGCAATAGGGGCTGAGAACCCCCCTTCTCTCCTCCAAACCACTGCAGAGTTTATAAACCAGGGCATCAGTCATCCCTCATCCATATAGACGACCATACATGGACAATAGATAAACAAAGCATACAAATGTATACATAGATAGTTTCTGTCCCTTCATCAATTATTCCAATATTTCATTATGGTTTAATTATTTACTGATTAAGGTCTCAAAAAATGAGGCACTAATATTCTTGTGTTGGAGAAGATGTCATTTTGTCATGTGGACAAATAAAACAAAAAATACCCTTAATGTAACACAAGGGAAAAATATTGGTCGGGAGTAGGAAAAAGAGGGTGGAGGGGGGGGGGGGGGGAGGGGGGATGGGGAAGGGGAGGGCTCGCCGTACCAGGCATCACATATATATATCAAAAATGCACAAAAATGTCATTTAATGCAAAGTATTTACCTCCCAGTTGCGGGATACAGACCAGTATGACCATCATAAACCAACAAAGTAGCACTCCTGGGCTTAAAGGAAAGAAACATACGATAATTGCTCATTAAGCCCCCCAGGGTGTACCGACTCCATCCTGAAGATCCACTCACACTCCTTTCTCAGGAGGATCCTGTCATGATCACCCCCCCTAGGGTTCTTTTTTACCACCTCTAGTACACGGAAGGATAACTGATGGATATCCCCTCCATGATGTCCATTCATGTGTCTCCCTAGCGGCGTGTCCCGCTGGTTGCGGACATCACCCAGGTGTTCCCCAACTCTCCTACGTAGTTCCCTCTTAGTCTTCCCTACGTAGTCTAGGGGGCATGAACAGGTGGCCACATATATCACCCCTGTGGTCTTGCAGTTACAGAAACTCCTCAGAAAAAATTCTTTGCCATTTTTGGCACTGATCACAGACTTTGAGGGTTTCATGGAGCCACAGTATATACAGTCACCGCATCTGAAAAAACCACAGAGACCTCTATTGAGCCAAGTGCCCACAGGTTGTGGTCTTGTATACCAACTGTGAACCAATCTGTCCCTGATCGATCTACCTCTCCTATATGTAACACTCGGTTTCTGGGATATCATCCCCCTCAAATCTGGATCCAGCGTGAGTACATCCCAGTGTTTTCTCAGGACTCCTAGCACCCGCTCATTCTGGCAATCAAAGGTGCCAATTAATCTGGTGATATCCTCATTGCATTTATCCTATTGCCACATCTATGCAGGAGTGCTACCCTGTCCTGTTTCTCTGCAAAATCACGGGCTGTATGTAGAATCTTGACAGGGTAGCCTCTATCCAGGAAGCGTCGGGTCATGTCCCTAGCCTGTGTCCTAAAGTTCGTCATGGTGGAGCAATTTCTCCTCAGGCGCAAATATTGGCCCTTCGGGATACCCATCTTTAAGGGAGTCGGGTGGTGGCTATCCCATCGAAGTAGATTATTTGTCGCAGTAGGTTTGCGATAAGTTCGAGTGGAAAGACCACCATCCCGCTCCTTCAGTATAGTAACGTCCAGAAATGGCAATTCATTAGCATTAATCTCAAATGTGAAATGGAGCCCCAAATCATTGACGTTAAGCTGTTCTACAAATTTTTCAAACAGAGCACTCGTCCCTGACCACAAAACAAAAACGTCGTCAATAAATCTAGTCCATAAAATAATATGTGTCTGCCACCAATGGTCCTCATCAGTAAATACGACGGTTTCTTCCCACCAGCCCAGGAAGAGGTTAGCATACGAGGGAGCACAAGGGCTCCCCATAGCTGTCCCCCTGAGCTGGTGGAAGTACTTACCGTCGAACTTAAAGACATTATGATACAGCAAAAATTTAAGGAGACTCAGAAGGAACCGAGTATGACTGGAGCATTCAATATTTCTGGTGTTTAGATAATACTCAACAGCTCTAAGCCCCAAGTCATGTGGTATATTACTATACAGTGCCTCCACATCAATGGAGGCCAAGAATACCTCCTCCCCTACAACAATGCCATCAATTTTGCCCAACAGGTCTGCAGTATCCCTTGTGTAGGAAGGGAGTGAGATGACAAATGGACGGAGAATCTCGTCAATATAGATACCACTGTTTTGTATATATGAATCGACTCCAGATATTATAGGACGCCCCTTAAGTACATCAAGACCCTTATGAACCTTGGGTAAGGCATAGAAAGTAGGTAGCATCGGGGAAACAGGCTTCAAGAAATCAAATTCACTGTTTGATAGTAAACCACCTTCCCTGGCCTCCTCAAGGATCGCTACAAGGGCTGACTCAAAATCATTCATGGGGTTAGAGGGGAGAACCGCATAGATGTTTCTATCCCCCAAAATGCGCTGACACATCCCCAGATATTTTTCATGGTCCATAATTACAAGGTTTCCACCTTTATCAGATGGTTTCAGTACGAGGTTATCATTTTTCTCCAGTTCCTCTAGTACTGACCATTCCTCACTAGAAAGATTACTCTCTGAATTGCTTCCCCCTTTACGTGGGATCCTTTTTAGGTCCCTTTCCACCAGTTCCAGAAAGATATCAATATTTAGGGTGTCACCTTGTGGAGGCATTTTCTTACTTTTCCCCCTAAGTCTGGTGAATGGACCAAGACCATTTTCTGAGGTGGTGCTCTGTTCTTGCAGAAGCCCCATCAATGATTGATAGCCCTCCAAGTCTTCCTCTGTCAGCCCCATCCGTTTGCAATTCTCCCTATCATTGTTCAAAAAGAACTTCCTCCACTTCAGCTTCCTTCCAAAGAGTTGTAGATCTTTCACCCAATGGAAGCAGTTGAAGTCATTTGTGGGGACAAACGATAGGCCCTTTTTCAAGACATCATATTGTTTCTCACTCAATGAGCAGCTAGATAGATTAATGATTTGATTCCTGTTGAGTCCACCCTGCACTATATCACTAGACACTAGTTCACTCGACTCCTCAATTGATAAACCTTGGATATCCCCTGTTCTAAAAAAGAGGGTGCCTTGGATGCATTGGATGAAGCCGAGGATGAGGAGAAATTTGATTCCTGTCCATAAGGTCTTGAGTTTCCTGGTCCCTTCCCAGAGTACCCCTTTTTTCCCCGCCATCTCTTATTATACTGCCCCCTTCTGTTACTCCAGCCCTCTGCTCCTGTTTTTTCGGTATCTGAATATTCCAAGTCTGATGAGGAGACGTCCGTCTCCCTCTGGGCTTGGCTGGCAAAGTGATAGGCCTGATTTGTGTTGAATTCCCTTAGATCCCTCTGAAACTGTAGATGTTTCCTCTCCTTCAAATAACCCTGATATTTTTCGATTGAGGTCTGTAGGGTACTTTCACGTTTATTAAAATCAGGATCCGATTTGCATTTAAGTATGCTTTCAATGTCTGTATTCAATTTGACCGTGGCTTGTTCTAGAAGAGCTTTTTCCTCCTGTAGGAGGATGGTCATTAGTCTAAGGGAAGATTCGACCGACTCTTTTTGCCAAGCCTCAAGGAGCTTTGGACTTGAGGTACGGGGGGATGGACGGATATTTATCCTGAGACCCTTAGGGACAATTTTGTTTTTTAGGTAATTTTCAAGCGCTTTAATTTCCCACCAGGACTTAGTGTACTCTTTGTAGGAGAGGTACAGATCATTAAATTTGGTTCTCAAGGAAGTAATTCCAATACCACCTTCCGGGGTTTCTTTAGTGCAGAACGCCTGGTTTGCGTCCTCCACCCAGGAATCACTATTTATTGGTCCTGACAAAAAACTGGCCATATTAAACAATATATAAGGTGAAGGGTAATTTAAAGTGACAAATATATCTAGAAACCCTTAAAACATCATTTTATTATAAAATTTAAAAACATCCAAAATACACACTATAGAACCTAAAGTGCACAGGTGGAGAAGGGAGGAGGGTAAAGGATAAAGTAACCCCTAAATATAAACCTCCCTCCTGTCCACTACCTCACGCGGGGGTTGGCACCCTAAAAGCACGATATGGCGCCCCCACTCACCGCCGGCTCTCCTTAGCCTGCCCTAGTTATCCCTAGCGGCAGGTATGAAAGGTGCTCAAAAACTCATAAAGTGCATAAGTGCGGATAGCTAATGAGGTATAAAAAGAGGATCATGTAAATCAATTGGCCTTAGAGGTTAGGCGAGGATGCGCCAGAAAACGTGGAGGGGACCTTAATAGCTGTCTCCTAACCACTCCCTACCTCAAGCGGGGGTCGGCACCCTGAATACACGATAACATATGGCGCCCCCACACCACGAAGGCTGCCCCTAAACAGTCCCTTATTGCATCCTATCAGACAATATGCATACAAATATAAAGTGCCTGTGCTGTGGGCCTAAAGTGCATAGTGATAAATAACGATAAGGAGGCACTTATACTAGGATGCAATAATAATTTTACAGCAGCATTTTAAACCATAAAGTGCATGTGCTTATTCAAAGATGCAGGGGACTAAGAAAGGGGTGTACTCATCACTGATACATGATCCAATTGTCGCCTTTGGTTGCCTCAACGCGTTTCTCCCTCCAGGGTCATCAGGAGGCCTGATATTCAACGTGACAGACAGATGTAAAGATGAGCAGATGAGAAAAGGGGCCTGATGCCAGCAGCTCCCTTTTAAACTGGAAGGCAAGCACCGGTCACATGATCGCGGATGTTACCGCATCACTTCCGGTTTGATGCTGGATATCGTAGAGTCACTTCCGGTCATGTGATGCGGTCCCGGTCATGTGATGCGGTTCACCCTGGAACGCAAACGGCCTCCACATGCCTGAATTGGTCGGAGGGAGGATTACATTGGTCACCACGAGGCGTGTGAGTAACGCATTTGTGGCACCAAATGCTGATAAACATGCTGATGGATGAATCATGGACATTTGGGTATATTATCTATATCTATGGGGGGTGATTGGATGGGGGGGTGGGGCTGGGAGGGGGTGGGCCCAGAGGTACCTGGTTCAGTTTAAAAGGGAGCTGCTGGCATCAGGCCCCTTTTCTCATCTGCTCATCTTTACATCTGTCTGTCACGTTGAATATCAGGCCTCCTGATGACCCTGGAGGGAGAAACGCGTTGAGGCAACCAAAGGCGACAATTGGATCATGTATCAGTGATGAGTACACCCCTTTCTTAGTCCCCTGCATCTTTGAATAAGCACATGCACTTTATGGTTTAAAATGCTGCTGTAAAATTATTATTGCATCCTAGTATAAGTGCCTCCTTATCGTTATTTATCACTATGCACTTTAGGCCCACAGCACAGGCACTTTATATTTGTATGCATATTGTCTGATAGGATGCAATAAGGGACTGTTTAGGGGCAGCCTTCGTGGTGTGGGGGCGCCATATGTTATCGTGTATTCAGGGTGCCGACCCCCGCTTGAGGTAGGGAGTGGTTAGGAGACAGCTATTAAGGTCCCCTCCACGTTTTCTGGCGCATCCTCGCCTAACCTCTAAGGCCAATTGATTTACATGATCCTCTTTTTATACCTCATTAGCTATCCGCACTTATGCACTTTATGAGTTTTTGAGCACCTTTCATACCTGCCGCTAGGGATAACTAGGGCAGGCTAAGGAGAGCCGGCGGTGAGTGGGGGCGCCATATCGTGCTTTTAGGGTGCCAACCCCCGCGTGAGGTAGTGGACAGGAGGGAGGTTTATATTTAGGGGTTACTTTATCCTTTACCCTCCTCCCTTCTCCACCTGTGCACTTTAGGTTCTATAGTGTGTATTTTGGATGTTTTTAAATTTTATAATAAAATGATGTTTTAAGGGTTTCTAGATATATTTGTGACGTCTGTGTTTACTCTGCTCCGCTTCCTCTTCCTGGCATAATGACCTCACTCCCTGCAAAACCGCAGGCAGCGATGAGCATTACCGCAGGTAAATCGCGGCTATACCGGGGGTATACCGCACATCATTTGCTACCTGCGGTATAACCCCGTAATTTCGCCATTACATTACAGTGAAAGGAGTGAAATACCGGGGGTATACCGCAGGTACCTGCGGAAAATAATGGACATGCTCATTTTCTCAAGAAATTTTCTCAAGAAAATCTTCACAAAGAATTTTCTTGAGAAAAAAACGCAGCGTGCGCACAGCTATTTTTTTTTCCCATAGGTTTTGCTGGGAAATGTCTGCAGGAAGATTACAAACATTTCTCAAGAAATTTCCGCAGCAAAACCGCGGGTAATTCCGCGGGTAAAAACAGCCTAGTGCGCACATAGCCTAAGGGACTCTCACTCCCTGTAATAATGCCAAGTAGGGTTCCATAGTACAGAGGTTCCCAACTCCAGTCCTCAAGGTACACCAACAGTGCATGTTTTCAGGATTTCTTTAGCATTGCATGGGTGTTGGATTCAGCACCTTTGCAGGTGATTAAAGGGAACCTGTCAGCAGAAATTTCCCCTAAAACCTAACAGATTCCCCCTCTGCAGCTCCTGGGCTGCATTGTAGAAAGGTCCCTGTTATTATTGTGCCCCCTTTCTGACCAAAAAAAAGAGTTTATAAAGAGGTACCTTTTTGGCTTCGGATTGTATAAATGTGACACGGGGGCGGGCAGCCTGATGGCCGTTATTCTGCCCCCTGGTCCTGTATGCCGCCCCCATCGCTGATTTCCATACTTTTGGACGCCGCCCACTGCTCCAGCCATCCCCGCGCATGCCCAGTGCCAGTCTCACGGGACTGAGCACTGTGACTGCTGGTGACGTGTGCGCAGGCAAGTGATTATGGGCGGGACTGTGACTGTTATCAGCAAGTACCCGCCCATAATCTCGTGAGCGCGCAAACCTCTCCAGCGTCACACTGTGCTCAGTGTAGATGCTAGACTGTATGGGTTGCTTCCAGGGATGACATCCCTCTGTCACGTGATAGTATTTTGAACACGCCCCTATCACGTGACAAAGGGACGTCATCCCTGGAAGCAGCCCATACAGTCTAGCATCTACACTGAGCACAGTGTGACGCTGGAGAGGTTTGCGCGCTCACGAGATTATGGGCGGGTACTTGCTGATAACAGTCACAGCCCCGCCCATAATCACTTGCCTGCGCACACATCACCAGCAGTCACAGTGCTCAGTCCCGTGAGACTGGCACTGGGCATGCGCGGGGATGGCTGGAGCAGTGGGCGGCGTCCAAAAGTATGGAAATCAGCGATGGGGGCGGCATACAGGACCAGGGGGCAGAATAACGGCCATCAGGCTGCCCGCCCCCGTGTCACATTTATAGAATCCGAAGCCAAAAAGGTACCTCTTTATAAACTCTTTTTTTTGGTCAGAAAGGGGGCACAATAATAACAGGGACCTTTCTACAATGCAGCCCAGGAGCTGCAGAGGGGGAATCTGTTAGGTTTTGGGGGAAATTTCTGCTGACAGGTTCCCTTTAAATTATCACCTGTGCAATGCTAAGGAAATCCTGAAAACATGCACTGTTGGTGTGCCTTGAGGACTGGAGTTGGGAACCTCTGCCATAGTAGAAAGCCAAACTGCAACCAGAAAAGATACTTAAACACTCTGATATTAATATCAATAGGAAACGCTGCACAGGCATCTATAATTATGGTGTAAGGAATAATTATTCTATATTCTTAAAGGTCTTTGATCTGTTATGTATAACAGTGTAGGTTACACTGTATACCAATATACAATTTGAAATCCTACTGCTGCGGAAAATACTCTAATCTTGACTGTGTGAACCCCTTAAATGCTAAGGTAAATAGTACTCGTTCTGGTAGAAATGGCAGTGTTGGTATTATGAGAATCCTGAATATGGCACTCACCACTCATAATTGTATTATACGCCTATGAGCAGCTGAAGACGTTGGTAACTACTGTCTTATTGGAAACCGCACCACTCTGAGACAGATACAGAGACAGATCTTTAGACACTTTTATCTAACTTTGCACCTTTTATTATTTGCCTTGCTTTGCACCAGTAACTTGCACCAAAATTTATTGCCTTTTTTATTTATTTATTTTTAGGCCACGTCCCTTTCCCAGTCAAACCATGTCATGTACTACAATTTTTCTCACACGGTGTGTTCAAATTGTGGCACATTTATCCAGGGCTGTGGAGTCGGTAAGCCAAACCTTCGACTCCGACTCCTCAAATTCTCTTGCACCGACTCCGACTCCGGCTCCGACTCCGACTCCTACATATATTGCTTATAGTTAGGTGAAAAATTTATTGTAGTACATGAATATGTGTATGTGATCATCAGACATTTAATAATTTTTATGATACAATAATCAAGATATTTGGATAGAACATACAATATATTTATTGGAATACAACTTTAGAACACAAAAAACTGTAATAAATTGTAAATATGTAATACACTATGTAATATACAGTAGATTACATATATATCTTGTGTGTGTATATACACTGTGTATATATACACATATATACACATATATATATATATATATATATATATATATATATATATATATATATATATATATATATATATATGTATATATACACAGTGTATATACACACACAAGATATATATGTAATCTACTGTATATTACATAGTGTATTACATATTTACAATTTATTACAGTTTTTTGTGTTCTAAAGTTGTATTCCAATAAATATTTTATGTTCTATCCAAATATCTTGATTATTGTATCATAAAAACAATTAAATGTCTGATGTTCACATTGTACTACAATACATTTTTCACTTAAATATAAGCATTATACTAAATGTTATTATTTAGTGAAATATTCAGCACATTCTGCATTGCACTCCTGTCCCCAATTTATTATATATTGTCGGAGTCGGTGCATTTTATACCGACTCCGACTCCACCAAAATGAGCTCCGACTCCGACTCCACGACTCCGACTCCGACTCCACAGCCCTGCATTTATCTTAGTATTTCGAATAGAGATGATCTGCAATATCAGACACCGCATATAGATAGGCATGACCCTGCTTCTGGGGAAAAATGTCATCCCTTTTTTCTACGTTTGAAAACCCCCTTTAAGCTATGGAGGTATAGTGCAAAGAATAAAAAAAAATAAGTGACTACTCTTCTTGCTCAGAGGGCAGTAAAAGTGATTGTCTCATGGACACACAACTAGGCTAAGTATTCCTTGCACTGTGCACTTAACCTACAGTACACATTGGGAGCTTTTCCTGACATAGTAATCAGATTTTCCAGGCTGAAACGAAAAGTCTGAGGTCACTTTATTTGCTTGCTGAATCTTGATAAAGTGTGACGTGCACACTGTCATGATTTCCCTTTAACACTCATGCAGGTGGGCAGTCACGTGGCCGCCCACTGGAATGGAAATGCAGGGGAATTGTAGTGTGCGCACTCAGTCTGGTGTGCCACAGTCACATATTCTGCAGTCACAGCTGTTTGTTTTCAGGCTGGACAGCACCATATGCACCAATTCACTGGAATTGGTTAAAAGTTGCTCTTTTGGTCTCTGCCTGACAGGTATGCATTTACATATCGCAAAAGACTGTGTTTTCTTATATAGAGAACCACTGCACAAAGAAGACGTGTATCTCCGTTTACTTTTCATGCAGTGACTCTTTATGGGAAATGGCTGTTAGGGCATTCATCAAGAAGTAGTGACCTGCACAGTGTGTACCTAGCCCAACTTTTTCTAAGGGGATGGTCTGTAAGTACAGTGAGCACAGCAAAAGTGATCGTGTTGGGTGTCTTCATATTTGGAAAATTTACCTTTTCTAAGAACTTTTCTAAATACATGGATCAGTGGTCCATAGCTCTTTTCTCTTCATGACTGTTAATTTCTTTCCACTCTTCTTGATAATGCAGTTTTTCCTTTTTAGGCTAGTTTCACACTTGCGTTGAACGGTATCCGTTGCATTGCGTTGTGTAACGGATGCAACGGATGTGTTGCATATAGTGGCACACCGGATGCAACGGATGCTGCAAAACAACGCAATTCGTTTTGATTTTTTTTTTTTTTTTTTACAGTTTTACCAGCGGCAGACTATTGTGAACGATCAGCTGATCGCTCCCTGCAGCCGGCCGCCGGGTGATCAGCTGATCGCTCCCTGCAGCCGGCCGCCGGGTGATCAGCTGATCGCTCCCTGCAGCCGGCCGCCGGGTGATCAGCTGATCGCTCCCTGCAGCCGGCCGCCGGGTGATCAGCTGATCGCTCCCTGCAGCCGGCCGCCGGGTGATCAGCTGATCGCTCCCTGCAGCCGGCCGCCGGGTGATCAGCTGATCCCTCCCTGCAGCCGGCCGCCGGGTGATCAGCTAAGCGCTCCCTGCAGCCGACCGCCGGGTGATCAGCTGAGCGCTGTCACTTGCCGGCGCCCGGGCATGCCAGCGGGCGGGCACTCAGCTGAGCGCTGTCACTTGCCGGTGCCCGGGCATGGCGGGCGGGCGCTCAGCTGAGCGCTGTGACATGCCGGCGGCCGGTCGCTCAGCTGAGGGCTGTCGCTTGCCGACGGCCGGGGGCGCTCAGCTGAACGTTCGGCCACCGCGAGCCAAAATAAAGTTTGATTTTTAAAAAAAAAAAGAGCATGCGCAGTGAAATACAGAGGATTCCGCTGCTCAAAACAACGTTACATGCTGCGTTCCTCCCGCTGGGCGGAAGCAACGGAGCGTCGCCCAGCGGAAGCAAATCAGGTCCTTTTGGTACAATCCGTCAACCATACAAGTCTATGGGAAACAGCGGAATCCATTAACGGATTCCGCTGTTTTCCAAAAGGGCGGATTGTAACGGAAGGAAACAAACGCAAGTGTGAAAGTACCCTTATGTGTATTGTTAAAGGAAACCTGTCATCAGAAATTTTGCTTTAAACCTAAAAGTTTCCCCCTCTGCAGCTCGTGGGCTGCATTCTAGCAAGGTTCCTGTACTTTTTTTGTGGCCCCTTTTAAACCAAATTAAATACTTTATAAACTTGTACCTTTTGCTATGTAAATTTTGTAAATCGTCCATGGGGGTGGGCTCTCTGGTGACCATTGCTGTTTCTCCAGCATATTTACGTCGCCCCCCCAACGCTGAATTTCATATCTCAGGATGGCGCCCGTGGTCCCGCGCATGCGCTGTGCGACTGTAGCGGGACTATGCACTGTGTGCACGTGTGACCGCTGGTGAAGTTTTGCGCAGGCACGAGGTTATGGGCGGCGCTGTGAGTGTCATCAGCAAGTGCCGCCCATAACCTCGTGACCGCACTTTCCCCTCTTCCTCCAGCGTTCTGCGCAAGCGCTTGCTGGCCAGATGACCCGACGTCACCTCTTTCCCATCTTGCCCTGATGCAGGGTAAGATGGGAAGGAGGTGACGTCAGGTCATTTGGCCGGCGAGAGCTTGCGCAGAACGCTGGAGGCAGTCGGGGAAAGCGCGTCCACGAGATTATGGGCGGTCACTTGCGATGTAATCACAGCGCCGCCCATAATCTCGTGCTTGTGACACACGTCACCAGCGATCCTGGCATGGGCGGCACCTCGGGCGCAGTGGGCGGCGTCCTGATGGATGAAATGGAGTGTGGGGGCACGGCGTCAATGTGCTGGAGGAACAGCAACAGTCAGCAGAGAGCCCGCCCCCATGGACGATTTACAAAATTTACATAGCAAAAGGTACAAGTTTATAAAGTATTTAATTTGGTTTAAAAGGGGCCACAAAAAGTACAGGAACCTTGCTAGAATGCAGCCCAGGAGCTGCAGAGGGGGAATCTTTTAGGTTTCAAGCTAAATTTCTGATGACAGGTTCCCTTTAATATTTCACAACGCTCATTTATGGTGAGAAAATGATTTTTAAAATGGCTTAGAAATTATAGTTCTCGGCAGCACATGCCGTTTGTGAAATTCCCTGTTACTTGATCGATAGCAGCTACAGAATATCTAATAGGTGGGTCGGGTTTTGCTAGTTATTCTTGCCTCTGTCTGATTGCCTGTCCTTTCTTCCCCTGTCTGTTAGTACAGGGGGAAAAAGTAGGGAAGAAGGACAGGGGAAGGAAGGACAGGCAGACAGGGGCGGCAATAACTAGCAAAACCCAATCCACCTGTTAGATATTCTTCAGCACTTATCAATCAAATAACAGTGTATTTCACAAACTTTGTATTTCAGAAACTATACATTCGATCGCACAACTAAAGGTATATTTAGAATCAGCATGATAGCGCCAGTATAGCACTGGCTGTAGTTTACATAGGAAAATCTTGGTGGTTGGCCCTCTTTAACGATCTGTCTATGCAAGTGCGGCTGGAGGTCATGATCAGGCTGTCTAAATGCATCCTTACATGACAGCGCAGACATCTTAGGCTAAGTTCACACATCAGTTTTTTCCAGTCAGGCACAATCCGGTTTGTGCCTAATGCAACGGATCCATCTCCGATTGTGTAAACACTGATGCGACGGATCCGGTAAAAAAACGGATCAGTTTTTTTTTTTTTTTTATGCTGAGAGAGAGAGACCCTATCATCACCGCACAAGCACCGGCACTACCGCACGCATCATCACCGCACAAGCACCGGCACTACCGCACGCATCATCACCGCACAAACACCGGCACTACCGCACGCATCATCACCGCACAAACACCGGCACTACCGCACGCATCATCACCGCACAAACACCGGCACTACCGCACGCATCATCACCGCACAAACACCGACACTACCGCACGCATCATCACCGCACAAACACCGGCACTACCGCACGCATCATCACCGCACAAACACCGGCACTACCGCACGCATCATCACCGCACAAACACCGGCACTACCGCACGCATCATCACCGCACAAACACCGGCACTACAGCCCGCATCATCACCGCACACGCAGGCATTACCTCAGTGACGTCCCCGCTGACAGCGCGGCTCACGTCAGTTGCTGTGTGGATCTGACACGGAGTGCTCGTGTTCTACTGCCGCTCCTGTCAGCTTCATGTAGCAGAGCTGAAAGCGTGGTGGGACCTCTGTGGATTACGTCGGACCTGGAGGGGTATTTGGGGATTTTAAAAAAGTGGTGAAAGAGGGTGTTTTTTTTTTGTCTTTTATTCCAAATAAAGGATTTTTTTGGGTGTATGTGTTTACTTTCACTTACAGGTTAATCATTGGGGGTGTCTCATAGATGCCTGCCATGATTAACCCCTTATTACCCCGATTGCCACCGCACCAGGGCAATTTGGGATGAGCCAGGTAAAGTCCCGGGACTGTCGCATCTAATGGATGCGGCAATTCCGGGCGGCTGCTGGCTGATATTGTTAGGTTGGGGGGCTCCCCATAACGTGGAGCTTTTCATCCTGAGAATACCAGGCTTCAGCCGTGTGTCTTTATCTTGGCTGCTATCAAAATTGGGGGGAACCACACGCCGCTTTTTTTTTTTAATTATTTATTTTACTGCAAGATATAGACCCGCCCACCGGCGGCTGTGATTGGTGGCAGTGAGACAGCTGTCACTCATCGTGGGGGTGTGTCTGACTGCAACCAATCATAGGCGTCGGTGGGCAGGGAAAGCAGTGAATACGAGATTGAATAATGGGCGGCCGGCATTTTCAAATCAGGAGAAGCCGCCAGAGCTTTGTGACAGCTGTACAGCACCGCGACGGTGATCGGTGAGTGAGTCAGTGAGAGTGAGTGATTTTCTGACAAGCAATGAATTTATACTTTTGGGCATGCTCAGAAGTAAAAACCGAATACGGTACATGCTTCCGGCGTTTGAAGCATGCCACCGTATCCGGCACGCATAGACTTAAATTATGCACCATGCCGCACCCAGCGCTATGCAGTTTTTTGCCGCTGGCAAAAAACGTTCCTCTCTGCGTCCTGTGCGGCCGCCAGAATGACGATTTTTGCTGCATCCGGCGAAAACCGGATCAAACGCAAGTACATGCGGCACAATCCGGCGCTAATAAAAGTCTATGAGGAAAAACCACACCCGGCGGCAAAAAAAACATAAAAAAAAAAAGGATGCATTTTTCCCTCAAAACGCCGGATTGTGCCAAAACCTGATGTGTGAACATACCCTTATTGACGTGGGTTGAATGTTATAAAGGGGTCTCCGTATAGCGTGTGTTTTAGCTTTTATCTATATATTTTATAGGATCTAATTGCTGAGGTTTGTAAATATCAACTCTGTATTATTTATACTAATATAGGAATATGTTCACATGGAGCATAATAATAGCAAGCTGCACTCATTGTTTTAATTTTATTTACTCATTTTTTAGTCAGCCAAATTACTGATGTTAGTTTAAGTATTAAACCTCAGTCTTGTTTGTGTTTTAGATGTGAAACCTTAATTTATGATCATGAAAATACAGAAACAAGAGCAGCAGGTTAGTAATCCTCTATTTCTGTGGCTGCACATTAATTGTTTATTGTAAATACTTATTAAAGCAGAAAGTATCTGATGTTGTGGGTACAGAATTTCTAGATAGCCTGGCATGTTAATCAGTGAGAAGCAAGAGCCAGAACAGTGTATTAGCGTAGTTAAAGGGGTTTTCCGGGACTGTAAGGGGCACTTTGCACACTACGACATCGCAGGTGCGATGTCGGTGGGGTCAAATTGAAAGTGACGCACATCCGGCGTCGCAGGTGATATCGTAGTGTGTAAAGCCTTTTTGATACGATTAACAAGCGCAAAATCGTCGTAATCGTATTATCGGTGTAGCGTCGGTCATTTCCATAATTTGGAAATGACCGATGTTACGATGTTGTTCCTCGTTCCTGCGGCAGCACACATCGCTGTGTATGAAGCCGCAGGAGCGAGGAACATCTCCTACCTGCGGCTCACGCCAGCTATGCGGAAGGAAGGAGGTGGGTGGGATGTTTACTTCCCGCTCATCTCCGCCCCTCCGCTTCTATTGGCCGCCTGCCCCGCCCCCTTAATAAGGAGGCGGGTCGCCGGTCAGAGCGACGTCGCAGGGCAGGTGAGTGCATGTGAAGCTGGCATAGCGATAATATTCGCTACGCCAACTATCACCATGATATCGCAGCTGCGACCAGGGCGGGGACTATCGCGCTCGGCATCGCAAGCATCGGCTTGCGATGTCGTAGTGTGCAAAGTGCCCCTAAAAGTGATCACTTATCTTTATCAATGTCTGATTGGTGAGAGTACGACACCCCGCACCCCCACCAACCATCAACTCCCAGTTGCGCCACTGCATAGCACAGCCCCGTTAGGGGAATAGTGGCTGCGGCCAGGTACTGCACATCCACCCCCTATTGATTCGAATAAGGGGCGAATATGCAGTACCCAGCCGTGGCCACTATACAGTTGATGCAGGTGTGCTGTGCAGCTTCACAAGTTAGTACTTCTAGCCAACCAGCGGCGGCAGTGGGAATAGCTGATTGGCAATGATGCACTGCTCCGACATTGGTGAACTATCCTAAGGATAGTTCATAATTGTTAAAGTCCTGGACATCCCCTTTAATTTTAACAAAAAGTTTACCACTGTTTTTGTTGGATTGATATTTTTTTTTAAAGGCTGAAAAGTGGGTTTAAAATAATTTTAAAAGAAGACGTACATCTAAAGGACATAATCTACAAGTGCATCTCAATAAATTAGAATATCATCAAAAAGTTAAATTATTTCAGTAAATCAATACAAAAGGAAACGCATGTATTATATAGAGTCATTACACACAGAGTGATCTATTCCATGTTTATTTCTGTTGATGTTGATAATTATGGCTTACAGCCAATGAAAACTCAAAAGTCATTTTCTCATAAAATTAGAATATTATATGAAACCAACTGAAAAAAAATGTTTTTAAACTCTGAAATGTTGATCTACGGAGAAGTCTGTACAGTAAATGCCTCAATACTTGGTCGGGGCTGCTTTTGCATGAATTACTTCATCAATGCGGCGTGGCATGGAGGCGATCAGCCTGTGGCACTGCTGAGGAGTTATGGAAGCCCAGGTTGCTTTGATGGCAGTCTTCAGCTCGTCTGCATTATTGGGTCTGGTGTTTCTCATTTTCTTCTTGACAATACCCCATTGATTCTCTATGGGATTTAGGTCAGGCGAGTTTGCTGGCCAATCATGCACAGTGATACTGTAGTTATTAAACCAGGTATTGGTACTTTTGGCAGTTTATACAGGTGCCAAGTCCTGCTCCAAAAAGCTTGACGGCAGAGGGAAGCATTAAGTGTTCTAAAATTTCCTGGTAGATGGCCTGACTTTGGTCTTGATAAAACACAGTGGACCTACACCAGCAAATGACATGGTTCCATGACCATCACTGATTGTGGAAACTTCACACTAGACCTCAGCAGCTTGGATTGTGGCCTCTCCACTCTTCCTCCAGACTCTGGACCTTGATTTACAAATGAAATTCAAAATGTACTTTCATTTAAAAACAACACCTTGGACTACTGAGCAACAGTCCAGTTCTTTTTCTCCTTGGCCCAGGTAAGACGCTTCTGGAGTTGTCTATTGGTCATGAGTGGCTTGATACAAGGAATGCGACAGTTGTAGCCCATGTCCTGGATACGTCTGTGTGTGGTGGCTCTTGAACCACTGACTCCAGCAGCAGGTCACTCCTTGTGAATCTCCCCGAAATTTTGAATGTCCTTTTCTTAACAATCCTATCAAGGCTGCGGTTATCCCCAGGGCTGTGGGGTCTGAGTTCTGAAGTCGGTGTTAATTTTGGTGGAGTCGGTATAAAATGGACCGACTCCAACGCCTAAAATATATATAAGAAATTGGGTATGGGAGTTCAATGCAAAATGTGCTGAATATTTTTTCATCTGAATTTGGGAAAGTTATGAAATGTCCTATAAATGACTATTTTATTCCTGATCTAAGGCTACATTCACACAGCATTTTTGCTGCGTTTTTTGAGGATACATTTTCAGCTGCAAAAGCAGATCAGCTTTTTAAGAAAATTCATCACCAGAAAGGTTTTTGAGCTCATAAATTAAAAACCTGCAAGTTCTGCAAGATTGAAAACTCAAAAAAGAACAGGTTCTTGCTATTGTAATGAACAATGCTTTAAACATAAGTACAATTAAACTGATGAATGAGAGTAATGAACAACAGCTAGAAGAAAATTTAGGATTCAGTATGTTTCAGATGGAGCCACAGTGCTGTTCATGTAACTGAGGAACAAACAGATATTACAACAGAAGAACAGCAAAATGATACTTTAGAATTAGATGATCTTGTTGAAGCTGCTTCAAAACACTTTCATATTCATCACATGTGCTGTGTTGTGCACATGCTGCAGTTGGCAATAAGGAGGGAGTCTGCAAGAGGGACATGCTGGAAATCTGATTGAAAAAGTGAGGAAATTGGTTATTGCCGTCAGAACCCCTAAAATTGATTCCATCTTGAAGAGACGTGCTGGGAAAAAGGCAATTGTCGATCAAGCCACTCGGTGGGGTAGCACTTATTTAATGATTGAGCGATTGGTTGAACTAAAACCGTTTCTTATAGATATGGCGGACCCTCAGGTAACACTAAATGAAGGTCAATGGACACAGGTGGCTGAATTGAAGGAATTGCTTAATCACCCATTTACCGTGACTAAAAAATTACAAGCTGAGGATTTAACTCCTGGCATTTTCATAAAGGAGTTGAAGAACTTGCTATTTTGCCTGTCCCAAAGAGGAGGTTTAATCGCAGATGGCATTTCTACTTCAATGAAACAGAGAGAGACACAGCTATTGGAAAATAAACTTCTTCTGGCAACTGTTTATGTGGACCCAAGTCATCGTATACTGCTTGATGATCAACAGCTTACTAAAGGAAAATAAAGGAAAAGAAGCTCTGACTGAGGTAGCAGTTTGGATGAGTGGTCTACAGGACTGCCAGGCGCAAGAGGACTTGGGTCCTGACAGTGCTGCTCCTGCTGCCATATCTTCAGCCTCATCAGATGAGGAGTTTAACTTTGACAAGTATTTGGATGACATGGAGCAGGGAAAGCGTTGCCACAAGGAAAAAGATTTCACTCTGTCTCCTATAGCAGCAGATTCACCATATTTCAGATAAAATTTTTCACTTGCTCTCAAAGAAATAGAAAAATTCAACCGTTCATCAAAACTGACTGACTGTGCATGAGGCAATTCCTTTATACCTGGAAATTGTTAGAGATGTTGCCCATATGGTTACGGCTTTGCCTCCAACCCAAGTTAAGCTTGCTTTACACATTACAATTAATTGTGCGATCGCATTTGAGATCGCACCCGCCCCCATTGTTTGTGCGGCACGGGCAATTTCTTGCCCGTGTCGCACAATGTTGTAACACCCCCGTCACACGTACTTACCTTCCAAACGACCTCGCTGTGGGCGGCGAACATCCACTTCCTGAAGGGGGAGGGACGTTTGGCGTCACAGCGACGTCACACAGCGGCCGGCCAATAGAAGCGGAGGGGCGGTGATGAGCAGGACGTAAACATCCTGCCCACGTCCTTCCTCCAGCATTCCCGGCGGGATGCAGGTAAGCTGCAGTTAATCGTTCCCGGGGTGTCACACGGAGCAATGTGTGCTGCCTCGGGAACAATGAACAACAAGACGTTCGATTTTTAGAAAATGAGCGACGTGTCAACGATGAACGAAAAGGTGAGTATTTCTGCTCGTTCATAGCTGTCACACGCTACGATATCACTAACGATGCCGGATGTGTGTCACTTACGACGTGACCCCGCTGACATCTCGTTAGATATATCGTAGCGTGTAAAGCCCGCTTTAGTGTAGAGAGGTTGTTCCTTAGCCTTAAAATTATTAGGTCAGACTTGAGGTCATCTATGAAGGAGGATCTGATGAAGGCAATTCTGTTTCTTAGAAAAAATTCATAGACTGCACAAACGTTGTTTAGTATGTTTTTGTTGAAAACTGTTTTTTGCCACTTATATAGTTTACTAGCTGTATTCCCTGCACGTTCGCTAAGTCTAATACAGTTAGGTTCAGAAATATTTGGACAGTGACACAAGTTTTGTTATTTTAGCTGTTTACAAAAACATGTTCAGAAATACAATTATATATATAATATGGGCTGAAAGTGCACACTCCCAGCTGCAATATGAGAGTTTTCACATCCAAATCGGAGAAAGGGTTTAGGAATCATAGCTCTGTAATGCATAGCCTCCTCTTTTTCAAGGGACCAAAAGTAATTGGACAAGGGACTCTAAGGGCAGCAATTAACTCTGAAGGCGTCTCCCTCGTTAACCTGTAATCAATGAAGTAGTTAAAAGGTCTGGGGTTGATTACAGGTGTGTGGTTTTGCATTTGGAAGCTGTTGCTGTGACCAGACAACATGCGGTCTAAGGAACTCTCAATTGAGGTGAAGCAGAACATCCTGAAGCTGAAAAAAAAGAAAAAATCCATCAGAGAGAGAGCAGACATGCTTGGAGTAGCAAAATCAACAGTCGGGTACATTCTGAGAAAAAAAGGAATTGACTGGTGAGCTTGGGAACTCAAAAAGGCCTGGGCGTCCACGGATGACAACAGTGGTGGATGATCGCCGCATACTTTCTTTGGTGAAGAAGAACCCGTTCACAACCTCAACTGAAGTCCAGAACACTCTCAGTGAAGTAGGTGTATCTGTCTCTAAGTCAACAGTAAAGAGAAGACTCCATGAAAGTAAATACAAAGGGTTCACATCTAGATGCAAACCATTCATCAATTCCAAAAATAGACAGGCCAGAGTTAAATTTGCTGAAAAACACCTCATGAAGCCAGCTCAGTTCTGGAAAAGTATTCTATGGACAGATGAGACAAAGATCAACCTGTACCAGAATGATGGGAAGAAAAAAGTTTGGAGAAGAAAGGGAATGGCACATGATCCAAGGCACACCACATCCTCTAAAACATGGTGGAGGCAACGTGATGGCATGGGCATGCATGGCTTTCAATGGCACTGGGTCACTTGTGTTTATTGATGACATAACAGCAGACAAGAGTAGCCGGAAGAATTCTGAAGTGTACCGGGATATACTTTCAGCCCAGATTCAGCCAAATGCCGCAAAGTTGATCGGACGGCGCTTCATAGTACAGATGGACAATGACCCCAAGCATACAGCCAAAGCTACCCAGGAGTTCATGAGTGCAAAAAAGTGGAACATTCTGCAATGGCCAAGTCAATCACCAGATCTTAACCCAATTGAGCATGCATTTCACTTGCTCAAATCCAGACTTAAGACAGAAAGACCCACAAACAAGCAAGACCTGAAGGCTGCGGCTGTAAAGGCCTGGCAAAGCATTAAGAAGGAGGAAATCCAGCGTTTGGTGATGTCCATGGGTTCCAGACTTAAGGCAGTGATTGCCTCCAAAGGATTCGCAACAAAATATTGAAAATAAAAATATTTTGTTTGGGTTTGGTTTATTTGTCCAATTACTTTTGACCTCCTAAAATGTGGAGTGTTTGTAAAGAAATGTGTACAATTCCTACAATTTCTATCAGATATTTTTGTTCAAACCTTCAAATTAAACGTTACAATCTACACTTGAATTCTGTTGTAGAGGTTTCATTTCAAATCCAATGTGGTGGCATGCAGAGCCCAACTCGCGAAAATTGTGTCACTGTCCAAATATTTCTGGACCTAACTGTATATAAAGCTGAGTGTATGTATGTGTGTATGTCCGCTAAAGGAATTTGCACCGTCGCATTTACTGTCACAAAATTTTGCACAGACGCCCCATGTGACCCAGGGAATGTCACAGACCATGTTTTGACGGGAAAATTTAACCCTATGCTTTAGGCTATGTGCGCACGTTGCGTAAATACATGCAGTTACGCTGCGCTTTGTAGCGCAGCGTAACTGCATGCGTCCTGCGTCCCCTGCACAGTCTATGGAGATTTTGCAGGGGCCGTGCGCACGTGGCGTTTTAGAGCGCAGCGCTTCGGCTACTGCCGAAGCGCTGCGTTCTAAAAAGTCACATGTCGCTTCTTCCGTGCGCTTTGCCGGCAGCTCCTACTCTGTCTATGGCAGGAGCTGCAGGCAGAGCGCATGGAATCGGCTTTTTTTTTTTCACTACGGACATTTCTGCAGCGATTTAAAGCGCACATGTGCTCTTCAGATCGCTGCAGAAATTTCTGCAGTGAAGTACGCAACGTGCGCACATAGCCTTACAGTTACTATCCAAAATCCTGCCTCCAATAAACTGAATACAGGCTATTAATAGCAACTGTCAGTGGTTGCTATAGGAACAAAATAAACTGTTAGTATAAGAAGCTTATGTGTGAGGTAATATGATGTCGGTGGGGAGACCTAAAGAGACAGCCGGGCAAAGAGACAGCCCTGGAAAGAGACAGACAGACACAGAGATGGGGACAGACTGATACAAAGACAGAGACATAGACACTTCAAGTAATGAGAAGAGGATCCAGGGTACTGCTTCACACAATTATTCACCTATTTTACAGTCCAAAACACACAGGTAGAGATCGGTGCTGCTCTGGGGTGC